>NC_090396.1:48428121-48525682 GCF_036365525.1 Heterodontus francisci
GAGAGAGGCGGGGGGGGAAGAGAGAGGCGGGGGGGGAAGAGAGAGGCGGGGGGGGAAGAGAGAGGCGGGGGGGAAGAGAGAGGCGGGGGGGAAGAGAGAGGCGGGGGGGGAAGAGAGAGGCGGGGGGGGAAGAGAGAGGCGGGGGGGGAAGAGAGAGGCGGGGGGGAAGAGAGAGGCGGGGGGGGAAGAGAGAGGCGGGGGGGGAAGAGAGAGGCGGGGGGGGGAAGAGAGAGGCGGGGGGGGGAAGAGAGAGGCGGGGGGGGAGGGGGGGGAGGGGGAGAGAGGCGAGAGGTGGTGGGGGGGGGGAAGGGAGAGGTGAGCTATCTGCCTGCACCTTCTGCAAGAAGATAACTAATTAAAAATATATGTGTAAACGCTTGTTGGTGGTGGGGAGGGTAGGGAAGTGAGAACTTATCCTGAAATTTCCCCCACCCTCCCAAGAGAATGTTACACTGTGTTTTGCGTGAGCTGTTAAACCAAGACCTGTCTGTTTAGATGGACAGAAACTATCCCATGGCGCACAATTAAGAGGGGGAGGAGGAGATCCTCCCAGTGTCCTGGTCAACATTCTTCCATCATTATCTCGTCCTTCATCTCATTTATTGTTTTTGAGACCTTATTCAGTGCAAATTGACAGCCACGATTGGCTATCTAAGTTCGTTGGTTGTGAGGTGCATTTTAATGTTCTGAGAATGTGGTAACAGTGCTATACAAATCTGAATCCTTCCTCTTCCACAGAACTCCCAAGCTTAAAACAAACATTTAGATTCCAAAAGGTAACACACAATGCACTAATTCCAAAATACTTAGTTTCTACAAGTATGACTGATGCTTTGCACGCACAATTTTCTCACGAATCAGTCATTCACTTAACTGAAATTGATTGCACACAGCAGAAAATGTCAATTGATCCATTGTGTCACTTACCACTGCTGCAGAGATATCCAGACCAAGGGACCCCCAGCTAAGGATCAGAGTCAGGACCCCATTGACAATCATTCTGGAAATAAAATTTTTAAAAAAACTTAAATGTAATGAATTTTAAATAGACCAATGCCATTGCCAAGGATTTGACTTTAGATTTAGCTCTTCGATGCTATAGGACGTGTAATCTGTTTCCAGATGTTCAATGTTGCAATATAATTGAAGAAACATTTTTTATACAGCACAAATTTTTGTATTATCAGGCTTCTGCCTTAGAATCATATTTTTTCAGAACAGAGGATGGGATTCACCGATTCACTCCTGTGGTGGTTCCCTGAAACAGCGAGGTCACTTACTCTCATTCTCATGACAGTTCCCCATATAATGAAACATTTATTCCAGTTCAAGAGTATAATGCTGATCTATATGTAGCAGAGCACATGATCCTTGTAGATTACAGAAAATATTTCACAGGTGATCTGCTGGGTATTCCCCAAACAGCTTAGTGAGTTTGTAAGTGAAAAAACAGTATCTCTCACAGAGCAGGAACGTCACAGGTTCGATCTCCTGACCTCAGCAGAGTCCGCAGGAAGGACAATTGGCTTCAGAGGAGAAACAAAATCGGAGAGGATTCCCTTCCCTGACCGCCATACACCCACACCTGCTGGAGGCATACATTAACATCTGAGTTTTCTCAAACTATTCCCGAGTTCTGACAATACAGAAGCTGTTTCGATAAACAACTCTCCTATAAAACTAAAATCCATTGTTTTATGCATGACTTGAGTGACACAGCATATCATAGGACTAAAAATTACCCTTCAATAGAATATACTGCACCAAAAACCACACGGGATACCCCACCTGTGGTAAATCCTACAATATGCCCAAAAGGTGGTAAAATCATCAGACCAATGCGCAGGACTAAGACTATTTAGATTTGTTTCCAAATGAGATTATACACAGAAACAAAAATGCCCAGCAACATAGCTAAGGTATAAATTATTGAAAAAAAAACAATTCAAAATATCCTTTTTAGTATGTATAGGCTTTTGGATGAACGAGACTTCTGGTGATTTCCCAATGTAATGGGTGCTGCCTACCGCACAAAGCCCACTGTTCATTAGACTGAATTGAAATGGAAATGAAGGTCAGCAGCTAGGTTATTTATGTTAATTGAAGCCCGGACGTGTACCCAGGGAATTAAATTATTCGACTTCGGTTAAGCTGGATTTATTGTAGTTCAATAACTGGATTTAACCTGGTCTCAAACTATGCTTCTAAACTCTTTTCAAAATGACAATTGGCATAGGCCAGAAGTTTACAGAATAATACCTGAATTACAGTTAAATAGTTGAAAGCACGTGGGAAAATATTGTAGGTACAGTAGCATAGTGGTAATGTTACTGGGCTCATAATCCAAAGGTCTGGATAAATGATGTCGAGACATGAGTTCAAATCCCACCACTGCAGCAGGGGGAATTTAAATTCATTTAATTAATAAACCTGGAATAAAATCTCATTAATAATAATGAAACTAACAGATTGTCCTAAAAACCCGGCTGTTTCTGCCATCCTTACCCGGTCTGGCCTACATGTGGCTGCAGATGCATAGCAATGTGGTTGACTCTTAACTGCCCTCTGAAATGACCTGGCAAGCCACTCAGTTGCATCAAAACGCTACAGGAAAAAAAGCACTGTGGGGTGTATTTACACCATGTGGAGTGCAACAGTTCAAGGTGGCAGCTCACCACCACCTTCTCGAGGGCAAATCTGGATGGGCAAAAAATGGTGCCCTTGCCTGCAATGCTCGCATCACAAGAACAAATTAAAAAAAGTCCAAAACTGGCCAATTATCCTCCATAAAGGATTTATTTTGAACAGAAGATACAAATCTTAATTTGATAAAGAACAGAAAATTCAGCCATCTTTATTCTGCCCCACTCAGATCTTAATTTTTCCTGTACAGAGCCCGTTTCAGTGATACCTTGTACGATTCAAACAACAGGTTTTCAAAAAGACCTCCTGTACAATATCAAATGTGCACTTTTAACCCGTGTCGTAGGAATTGACAGCATGAATAAAGACCACTGCAGTGCATCTGGCTGATCCCGGTGTAAAACTGCTGAGGCATCATTTGATGAAATCAGTTATTGCAGCTGTTTGAAATTGGAAAAATTGCAACACATTATCTGCAATAAAATCAAATGGATCTCAAGGTCATATATGAATGCAGCAGACTATTTGATTCAAATTCCAATTATTTTCCAGCGACGGGTAAAACCAGAATAACATGGACAACAGTTATAAAAAGGTACATAGTTAGGATGATAATCGTATTTCTCAGGACACACAAAAAAAAATCATGCCATGGCAGAATCAAATGTGTGATTCAGTGAATGTCAGTTTTATTAGGAACATTAAAGAATAATGATTTTCAGACAGATCAAAAAGAGGCAGCGCTTTAAAAAAAACATATGAGGAGAACTCCTACTAGTGTTGGTCATCAGTTTTATTTTTGCAGATCGTATTGATTCAATAAAAATAAGCAGCATGACTAGGTTTAAAAGCTATCATGCACTGTTCTCATTTTTCAGCCCAAGCATTACTACCTGGAAACATGCTCTTGTTATTTATCTTTTCTGAAAGGAGTACAGGAAAACTCAATTCTCTCAAGTTTTTCCAGGTGCTGCAACAAAACCTCTGCAATTCTCACACTCGGCTAATTGTATATAAGACAGCATCTCTATGGCAACGTGCAGCTGAACTTTCACTTATGCACATAAGAAAAACTCTACTGTTGAAATATTTGTATAACGCTGGCTAGTGAAATTGTGTTCCAAGGCACAGCACCACAGCAGCAGGGAATGAAGGCTTTAGTTCCTCGCAGTACACCTCACTATGCCACTAAGCTCTAAACCACTGTGCCAAAGAAAAGAAAAAAATCAAAGGCAAATCCAGTTGGCCTGTTTAGGAGCTTTTTCCCTGAGCTGTAATAAACTCCTGCTTAGCGAGCAGGAGGACACCAACTTCCTGGTGGCACGGTCTTCTCCCATTTATTTTTTCACCAAGCATCACTGAAACACAGCGATTGGCAACACGCTGCATCTTACTCGCACACTCACAAGTCCCAGTTTTCATCTGAGCATTTGCATTTGGCAAATTTCACGCGAGTTACCATATGACATTATTAATGTCATGCTGCAAGATATACTAAACCAGCTCCATGCATTTAGAAGACCAGAAGTAGAGACTGGGTCTAATGACAGTTCATAAGATCTCGCAAAATCAGGAGGAGGTCAAGCTATTTTCAAAACCAAGCACAGGCGGAGAGAGAACTGTGCATTTGCCAGTAGCTGCATTATAATAATGTGAAATCATCTTTATTGATCTGTCAGGAGCAGGGTTTCTCACTTGCCCTGAAGGCAGCAGAATGTGTAAGGCTTAGTGACAAAGCACAAGAGAAATAGATTGGTAAAGATCATGCTTTCCAATAAATTGAGTTTTCTTTTTAAAAGAGAAATAAGTAATCTACTTGACATCTGAAAGCTTTACACAAATAATGCTTTAAAATGTGCTGGAAAGCATTAGGCTACTATCATGATCAAATGCAGCTTCCCAGGTGAAAATGGTGAAACTACATTAGCCAGCTGAACCTCTTCACACATGACTGCATCCTTACTATGTTTATGCTTTTCCTGGACAGTAATGGAATACTATTTAATACTCGAGCAGCTTTGTAGTAGCTTTAATTTATAACGGAGTTATTTGAACCTGGTTTCACTGTACACGCAACTACTCAAATTCCATTCATAATGATTTCTTTTATTTTTTATTTAAACAGTAGTTAATATTTTGTGACTTAACAATACTGCCCATCACTTAAAGCCTGAAAAACAATTTAGTCAACATCAGATTTTATGTTGTGTTGAAATTGATAAATGTTAATGACAAACTGTACTTTAACATTTTTTTTTTTAAATGAAGTGGAATTAAAACTGCAAAAAGTCCTGAAGTTATTTATTGGAATCGTCATCTTATGGTAAAGGATAATCTATAAAGGTTGCATTTACGATACTACAACTGACGTGGAACTTCTTGATCTGGAAAACTAATTTTAAAGATTGGGACGTGAGAAGAGGGCACGGGGATGAAAAGGAAATGGAGAAATTTCACTCTGCATAACAACTGTTATAGTACAGAGTATAGTCAATATAGTCGAAGCTATTTAGCACATTTGAATGATTTTATGCTATGATCTTTCTTTGTTTCAAGAGGCAGAGGTGTGAAACCTGGAAGCTGACATAATGCAGAAGTCTACTGTGCAAACAAACTGCAGAGGAGTACAGGTTTGTTGCCTAAAAACAATCACAACATAAATATTTTCAGCACAGTGCACAACTTTAGCGAACTTCTTACATTTCCATTATTTTCAAATGAGAAACCCTAATACATTACAAAAATTATCAAACATTTAAATTGTTCAAACGGATTGTGATCATAAACTGCAGCACACTCCAAAGCTTTCTTGTTATATTAATTATTAACTAAAACTCTGGCAATTAGATTTTATAACAGCCGCAATTGGTCAGAGGTCAGGACAGAAAATCAATAGCCATTACTGGGTGGGAACAATAGCCCTTATGCTGGAAAATGGAGTCAGGAGGAGAGACTGCTTTTCTAACTCACTCCGTTAAATGCATTAAAACTTTATTTCTGAATTAGCCAAATGTGAGGGAATCTGGATGCAATTATTTCAGTTTCATTACCAGGTGGGTGGAAGGGAAGAGAGAAGCCGATTCACTCACTGACACAATACTTCAGAAAATGCTGCACCAATATGAACACAGTTCTGAAAAGTTCTGTCTGGCAGAGAATTGTAATCTATGCTACAAATATCACTGTACTTTTCAATGAAGGCAAAGAGATAAGATCAGCTTTTATCTGACATGATTGCCAAGCAAATTTAAACTGCTTCTGAAATAAGAAGCTCCTTTGAAGAGGCCATACTCAAAACATTTTAACCTATGTTTTTTTTCTATTTATAAATGCTGGATGACCATGTTTATATTTCCAACATTTTCTGTTTTTATTTCACATTTCCAGCAACCCTTTTCTTTTTATTTATACTCAGCTGACCCTGGCTAGGGGCAATATCCCACGTAGAACCAAGTTGCAACCTGCACAGTACAGGTCACAGCATAAGGCTGCTCAAAGGAGGTTACATTTACAGGAAATCATGTCATGCCGTTTCCAAGAAAAACCATCACTGTCAACATAAAAAGTAAATTGGTACTTCCAAATAAAAGTTAGCACCCTATTTTTGCCCTAAATACAACACTGAAGTTAATGCTAACTGATAGAGCTGGTACAGGGGACTGAAAGGGTAATTTTACAAAATGATGCTTCCAACATGTAGCCTCACTCTTTGGAAGCGCACGGTGGGCATGCACTCCCATCATTTTACTCTCATTAACTGGCCCTTTTGATTTCTCGTATTTCTACAATATTCATCTCTCATGGCAACAAGCATTTGGTTAAAATTGGCAAAGCTACAAATATAAACTGAGATGATTCAACCCATCTTTCTCGGTTCGTCCCAACTGCTGAAGTTAAAAGGTCATCAAGAGTTCACCACCACTGGTGCATAGCAAGCACCCTGTAAAACTGAGACTGCAGGTGGTGAAAAGGGAAGCTGTAGCTTCTCCATCTTTGAGATGGAGGCCCTGACAAAGAAAGCCTCAGTGTTAGCCTGCTTTGAAGCTAAAAGTGTTTTTTTTTTAAATGTAAAAGTTTCCTTTCACCAAAAACTTACTTTACATTCCTTCACATGCATCAATCTACAACAGATTATGCATTCTATAATCTAATAACTAATAGGATACTCACATTGTGAGAAGACACCGGGATCGCTTGGCCAGACCTAGGAATGCCACCAGACAAATAACCAAATCAATAATGAGGAGAAGAAGATACGAAAGCCACCTGGAATGATAGTTACAGTGAGAAAGTCAAATACATGAATGTGAAATGCATCAAATGAATCTCTTAAAAATGTGAGGCAGCAACAATCTTTTAAAGTTCTAAAAATTGAAGGCCTGGTTAATTTTGTGTTCGATACCTGTTCAAGCTTTACCAGTTAATCTGTTTTGGTGTTGCTGAAGGACACTGAAAGAACCCTTTGCTCTCGGATTTATTCTGGCAACCTGAACATCCTTATGGGGCCTCAATTTAATGTCTCATCCAAAAGGCAATACACTCCAATAATACAGCACTCCTTCAGTGCAATGCTGAAGTGTTAGCTTTGATTATGTAAAGTCCTGGCACGAGGTTTGAACCATAAACTTTTGATTCGGAGGGGAAAGTGCTACCCTCTGAACCAAGCTAACGCTTCAATAGTATTACATTGATAACAATCGATTGCATGACTGCAGAGATACTGCATACCTTCAGATCCAGCCTCTTGGGGAGATATCAAGATTCTTAAAGATAATGAAGTCCTTGAATATTTCAACAAGATTCACATCTCAAATACTTTTCATTATAATTATCCTGCCTCAGTGTACTGATTCTTGCAAACTTGGCAATATTCCCTCCAGCCATTTCAACCACATCATCTGTTCACCTAATGTCAAATACAAAAGGCAACCAGGCAGACTCAATAAGTTTGTGGTGGATCTAAACCAGGTACTAAACCCAGCTGGAATTTAACACTAACAAGGCAATCTGCAATTTTGTAGATTATATAATCATGTCCCATGACCAAGTCACCTCGCAAACAATGCCACGAGAGCTGCAAAATCACCATTTCCTCCCATCCAAAATACTCAAGTGACACCACAGCTCTTACTTCCCCTTCTGCTCACTGAATCCCAGTTTCAATCGTATCATACAGATATCTGTGGTAATTTTCCACATTAAGGGAAGATATCAAGACCTGGATAGGAGAAATTTGTCAACAGGAAATGACCAGCACGGGTTCCAACACCACAGAAAAAGCCCCAGGGACAGCACAAGGTACAGTCGTGTAGTAATCCAGAGTATGCAAGCAAAAATCCCACCATGGCAGTTTGAGAATTTGAATTCAGTTTGAAAATTCAGGAATTTAAAAAAAAGTTAATTTCAGTATAAAGTCACACTGAACCTGACAAATTGTCGTAAAATTCCAACAGGTTCACGAATGTACTTTAGGGAAAGAAAGCTGCCGTCCTTACCTGATCTGGCCTATATGTGACTCCAGTTCCAAGCCAACATGCTTGAATCTTAGCTCTCGTCTGACGTGGTCTATTAAGCCACCCAGCTGTATGAAAGTGATACTAAGAACTGCAGCGTTTCAACACTTTCTCAAGAGCAATTAGGATTAGACATAAAAGCGAGCCTCGCCAGGGACACCCACATCCTGAGAATAGGAAGAAAGCCATGCTAGAGACCCAACAGCCCACTAGGATGCAAGCAAGGTGCCCTGTGGAATAACTCCACTGTGCCAGCAATGTCAGAACCATCAGTGTCCCCAACATTAAACCCAGGCAGCTGGGGCAAACTTACAACTACAAACAATTGACAGTAAACAGCATTATAATTTGGGCTACTTCAAGGTACCCTATAAACTTGTGCTGAACAAAAAGTGTATGCTTCCTATGAACTGAAAGTTCACCTTGTGCATCAAGTAGCTTGGATGTAATAGATGACATTTTCAACTTGCCGCCTGACATTCGACCGGTATGGTGAATCAGCCGCCGGTTATACAAACAACCTGACGTTCACATCTACTGATAATGTGTCCAGGTGTCCACCACATCAGATATGGTGCTGGTCTTGTGTTATATCTGACGTATACATTGTGTGCCTGATATCCTTGAATCGGCAGAATACATCAACATGCTGATCGGCCATTTGGCACAAGCTAAAACTAATATGATTTTATTAAGGGACAGAAATAATGCAGGAGATAAATGGATCAATAGCCCAAATGAATACAGTAATACTTGATATATATAAATACAGTATTGTTACAGCCATGTGGTGAGGGGTTAGGTGGTTCCCACTGTTCAACTCCCACCTGACCACAGCAGGCATGTTTTGTTATTAAGAGTTTAACCCCTTTGTGTTTTAATAAATGAACAGCAACAGGTTTTCTTGCAGGTTTAAACAGAAAATCAATTATTTATTGATTAATACGCCTAAGCCTGAAATTATCACAACTGTATCCACTCACTCATTCATTCATCACACGTGTGCGCGCGTGCACGTCGACACACACACACACACACACACACACACACACACAAGAAGCAACAGATAGAGAGGAAAAGGAACAAGTGGGGGCAGGTTTCGAGGGGTGGAGTCATGGTAAACCTGTTCAATTCTCCCGGAAGTCAAGTTCTCGTTGGTTGCAGGCCTGAGGTGTTTGTAAATTTCTCTCTTGGTTGAAAGTTCAGTTGAAGACAGTGGATCACTTCTAATTCACTGCTGTAAAAAGTGCAGATGTAGAATTCTACACCAGGGCACATCCCTTCGTGCTTGCTGGATGTTCTCCCAGCCCTTTAGCTGGAAAAAACTGTTTTGGATACCACATTCTGGGTGTGTCTCTCTTCCTAGGGTGCTTTTTAAGGTAAAAATGCATTACATCTTGCCTCGGCTAAAAGACAGGTATTTTCTTCCCTGTAGTGATCGACAATGGCCTAGGGTATGGTACTTCACAACTTCTTTGTTTCAGAAAAACCTATTCAATTCAAAAGTGTCTCTTGATGGGTTCAGGTTGAGAATAATCCAGTTATGATGTTCCCACTTCACACCTTCTTTGTTTCAGAAGAACCCATTCAATCTGGGAATATTTCAGGGTGGGTGTGGAATGGGTGCAATGGACACCTCTTAGCTTTGAAGATTTTCCTTTGTTCCTGTCAGAGAGTTTGAATATACAAAGGCCAAGTCTTTTAACCTTTGATGGCCATTTTGGAGCACACTGCATGTGGGTGAGGTTGTGATTATTTCAGGAATTGTTTAAAAATAGTGATTTTTTTTTTAAACCAACAAGAAAACCTGTTGTTTATGTTTATTTGAGCCTAAAACACTCGGACTAATACACTATCTTTAATATTGAAAAAAAACTATCTGCGGTCAGTTGGGACGTGAAAAGTGGAAGCCAGCCACACCACTTACCACCTGTCCGTAATAGATGCTTCACAAAATCCCTACAACGTCTGGCCCATATAGCAGTACAGTAAGAAGGAAACTGAAATACATTTGGTGCTAACAACTCTGGACTCATCCCTCTCTTTCCTTTGATCTCAGCTTGAACGAGGGAAGGTAGCCAGATTTTGTGCATAATTGATCGAATCAGTCAATCAAAATTGATGTCAATGCCACAAACTGTAGGAATAGGTTGTTAACATCCCACTGTTGAAGCTTGAGATAACATTGTACTGTACAGAAACCACACAAACAACTGGTTGTTTGTCCTCTACGCTTTATCAGACTAATTTCCAGGTCAGCTGATGCAATCATCGCCAAAATCATCTGGTATAGTGAGAACACTTGCATTGTCTATCCTGGTCCACAGTAATAAATTCTTCAGTACTTAGACACACCAGAGGATAAAAGTCCAAAGTCAAAGCTTTTAAGCTTCGTGGTTTATGGATGAAGTCATCCCAAGCCAAATAGAATGTTTAGTTCACACCTTCGCCCAAGCAAAAAAAAAAACCAAGACAGCTTTCCCAGAATCACAGAAGAAAATTTTAAAATTGGGAATATTGGGAAGCTAGAAACTCCTAATAAAATAGAATGTAGAGAATGTTAGAGACTGAAACAAGATACATCTCAAATTTTGTCACAACAGACCCAATTATTCAGGAAGCAACAAGATCATTTCACTTCACTTAAGGCCATCAGAAATGTAGAGAAATGATTCATCAATTACACATAATGCTGAGCAGACCATCATCCAGGACAACTATACGTCTGCATTTCTGAAGATCATTGGGAGGAAAGGTTGGAAAAGAAAAATCTTTGAATCATAAAAGCACTGTTGCTGCTGATTGTAGCTACACCTACCAGGGGATCTGCTGTCAAGGTATGTCACGCTCATCTATCTTGCGCTGTGCAGTAGCTCAAGATCTCTACTATGCTAATTTTACCCTCGTCTTTGCTTGCCAGTTTGTTTTTCAAACTGTGGTATTGCAGCTAAAAATCTGGAGGAATTGGCTATTTGAAAAATTATAATTTTCCTCAGCTGTGCTTTTCTGCTAAAGTTTTTATCAATCTGTGATGTCAATAATTAAGTAAATAGTAAATAAATGATCCCGATTGTAGTAGGAGCCTTTTAATGTGAACACACCAGGATTACCAATGACAAAATCCCTCCCAGTGCACAAATAATGCAGGAAACTAAATCACCATTTCAGCCAATCTTCTCTTCAAATGCTTTACTTTTCCCCACAGGCATCACCACCCCCACGGTTTCCTCCTTTATCAAATGATCTGGCCACAGGCTGCTGTAAACTGCCATCAACTGCTCCATGATCAGTCAGCAAGAAATTAAAAACAACCAGCTGCCCAGTTTCTGTTATTTTCTTCTCCAAAACTTCCCTTTCTTGTAACCACTCCCCCACCCCCCCCGCCCCCCCCCCACAATGGGCCACACCCAAACGGACCATTTCACAACTCTGTGGTACTAGCTAATGCTGGACTTCACGCACTCTGGTGCACGTGAACGAGGTAGACAAGCAGCCAAAAAGAAAAATCAGACTGAATCCCAAATAGGAGTCAAACCCTTACCACTCACCATTTACTAACTCTACTGTTCAGATAAACATTGAAGAATGCAGTGGGGAAAAAATTGCAGGCACATATTTTCATTTAAATTTCATTCGTGGTGTCAGCTCTTGTGCTGCCCTATTGCCACCTTTTCCCAGCTTGGCTACAAATTGGCTCTAATGTATTACTTCCACTCTAATAACCCTATTGAGATTTGAACAAAATTACATGGTCATCTAACACAAAAGTGCTTGGAGCTGCTGATGCTAGCTTAGCACGACTCCTCATTTGGCTACAACTAGGATAGCAATTCATTGGATTTCTATTCAAACGCATTTAATGACAAAAGCAAGGAAAACAAATCACTGTATCTGGAGGACGCGGCTGCAATTACTAGAAGAGGAAGAGATATTTTTGAAGGTTTCTCAAAATTTGTCGAATGATAGCTCCAATATTAACATTTCATCTCCTTGACAGCAAATCTACTGCAGAATCTTTTAAAATGCACAAACCTGCACAAAACCTTCAAAGCAATTTCTGCAAGCTACCTTCCAACATCACTGAATAGAACATCGTTTAGGTTAAAACATGAAATATGCCAAAGCATATCCAACATTTCCACCACTTCTAATAGACATGGGGGAGGAGAGAACCTACATGACAGGACATAAAAGCCCAGATTTTGCAGTCAGCGGCGAAGCAAGGGCGTTTGCTGCTGGCCTTGAAGAAAGCGGCCCACGCGGATCTAGCAATCCCTGTGGCATAGATTTCCTCTTTCCCACTGGCAGTTTAAATCTAGTGCCAAGTCAAGGGGACATCTTGGCCTGCTGCAGCAGCAGGGATCTCAACCAACAGGTAAGATGTCGATCACCTTGAAGCATACACAACAAACCAGCAAGTGAAAAGCAATTAAAATCCTTCACTTGCAATTTAAATTTTCAGATAGCGAAATAAATGATTGATTGGATTAAAATAGAAGCTAAAAAGAAACACATTTTCAAAAAAAAGGAAGAAAAATTGGGGAGAAATTCCACAAATTAAAATTTACATTTCAGGGCCAGCGAGGGTATTTAGTGGTAATTATGAAGTTAGTGTGCTGTTTAAAAACCCAGTCACACTTTCTTCAACAAGATGCAACTTTTCCAATGGTTTTTACAGGGACTAACACTGTAAGAGTTAATCAATTGAACCTCCTTCAAATCTGGTCAATTAATAGCCGTCTGTGGGTGCCTCAATAGCACACCCTCTGGAGAAGCAGACATCTGGATTTCCATAATTTTCTGTTGACAGTTTTGCTAACATTACCACCACAGAATCCGGGCCAATGGCCTACTTCCCCTCCTCAGCTATTCACAATAGTTGGGTAGGTGGACGAAGAATCATGATAGGCAAATGTGTTGAAATTTATTTGTTCACGTGGAGGGTAAAAACCAGCACTGATTCTTTGGGCCAAATGGCCCATTTGTTGTAACTTATGTAATTTGGGGAGAGGTCTATACTTAAATTCAAGAGAACCTAAGGGATGTCGAAACCCTCAGTGTTTCAGAACTAGCACTTGCTACAAGCGGATTCAAGGTTAGACAAAATGGCATTAGCAAAACTGGCAGATTGCTTCACAAAACTATAATCATGACCATCAGTTAGCCAATGTCTTCAATGTACCCAAAACCAACTACTTGATACATCCAGAACCTCACTATATTCAATCCGTTCCAAATATCTTACTCCTGACACGTTACTGTGGATCCCAACACACCTCCTCTCTACTGTACATTCATCTCCAAGACAGCAAACACTGAAGATTGGTTTCATTCGCCTCCCACCCACCCCTCTCCAAGAACAGACTGCGGGAAAAATACTTAAGAGACTAGTTTCCCTAACTCCAACCACTCAAATCTTACAGGGCACACCTCACTTCACTCAGAATCAGTAAGATATCACATGACTGGTACAATGTAGTGCAGTGGTGACTTCACCTTTAAGAAAGTGTACCTTTAAGAGATCAGGCCACTGATGAAATCACCATACATAGAGAAGGAGACACCATTTTGAGATCCACACTTAGCACAAGGATTACAGAGAACACACACCAACGAGGAAAAGACCTGAACCTGACATCACGCAATTTAATGAGACAGACAATAAATAGTGTTTGTGTTGAATCCGAATATAAAGCCTGCAGTTGTCATTTAAATGAAGACTTAAGAACACAGCACAACACTACAACTGGGTGTGTTGGAATCCACAGTAATATGTCAGGAGTAAAATATTTGGAACGGATTGAATATAGTGAGGTTCTGGATGTATCAAGTAGTTGGTTTAGGGTACTACTGGGTGTGTGCTGAAGGACTTTGGTCAAAGGCAACACTACTCAATGCCTTCTGATGTTCTCACCTCCAACTTTCTGAACAGAATGCCGAGAGGTAACAAGAGTCATAGGGGGTCACTGTAACTCGTGGCGTTAGTGTGAAATGGGCAATAATGGATCAGCTGCCCATTAAATACTTTTCCCATTCCCCCACCCCCAAAAAGTCTCACTACCCGCACAGGCTTCAAAACCTGCTTACTTAATCTTTATCCCCAAGATAGAAACTCGTGTCAAGAATGTCAAACTCTGACCATCCTCTCCCCACTGAAAATATAGTAAAAATACCTGTGGAACTAATGGTAGTCCAAATCTGTAATGGCGACTGCATCCAGAGCTGACAAAGTAACAAAAATATAGGGGGACACCGATTGCGCTTTCCCACCTGAGTGACAGAACCACCAACTCCCTGTCCCACCCCAGTTTTTAATACCGACCCAAGAATCACAGTGGGTTTCAAATAAATACCCACACCTGGCATGATGCTCCAATTCTCTTTTCTTATCTGGCATCAATTTATATATACAATCTAAATGTGTGTAATCATCTATGTACCTTTTATACATGGTTCCATGAGTGTCATGTGACCTTATATAGATCATGATTCATACTTGACATTTATAGCAGCCAGGGCAGGGAGAAAAAGAGCAAATTCAAGGCAAGACTCAAGGTCAAATGAGGGAGAGAGGCCAGTCTATAAGTAAATGGTAGCTAAGGCCGAGTATTTCCAGGGACTGTAGCTCCAGATGAAAGGGTGTAAAGTAGGCATTGTTCAATGGCATTACCATCGCTGAATCCTCCGCCAGCAACATCCTGGGTGTTACCATTGACCAGAAACTTAACTGGACCAGCCATATTAATACTGTGGCTACAAGAACTGGTCAGAGGCTGGGAATTCTGCGGCGAGTAACTCACCTCCTGACTCCCCAAAGCCTGTCCACCATTTACAAGGAACAAGCCAGGAGTGTGATGGAATATTCCCCACTTGCCTGGATTGGTGCAGCTCCAACTCAAGAAGCTAGACACCATCCAAGACAAAGCAGCCTGCCTCACTGGCACCCCATCCACTAGTTTAAACATTCACTCCTTCCAGCACTGGCACACAGTGGCAACTTTGCATGCCATCCACAAGATGCACTGCAGCAACTCGCCAAGGCTCCTTTGACAGCACCTTACAAAACCGCAACATCTGCCATCTAGAAGAACAAGGGTAGCAGGTGCATGGGAACATCACCACCTGCCAAGTGCCCTTGCAAATCACACATCATCCTGACTTGGAACTATATGGCCATTCTTGCACTGTTGCTGGGTCAAAATCCTGAAACTTCCTCCCTAAGAGCACTGTGGGTATACCAACATCACATGGACTGCTGCAGTTCCCAAGGGCAATTCAGGATGGCCAATAAATGCCAGCAACGGTCACATTCCACAAACGCATAAAAAAAAAAATATATATATATATATACATACATATAATGTTATTCAGTTTGTCTAAATTAACCTACTTATCTGTACTTCATATCCACAAAAATATTTAACTCAGAAATCTTCATTTATGGGAGGCATATCCTTCATGGGTAGAGTTTATTTAAAAGGTCACAATGTTGCACGATTGCATCATGGATAGACTGTTTCAATAACAAGGTTAACACACGACAGCCATTACCCAATACATTGAACGGTTTACTTTTATTAATTTAATCTGTAGTTTCCATATGAAATGTTAAGCATCTGATACTATCACTTAATCAGAAATAACTATGGTTCATAAAAAAAATCTTGATGGTATTAGTTTATTTTAGTAAGATGAATATTCCTGCTGGTCCTTACCTGTAATATTCAAAGTAGCTGATATTATCAGCTATTCCTGCCATGTTCAAATTTATATTGTGCCATGTTGGGAGGCCAGAGAGTTGTGAAACAATTGTATCTGCCATCTGCTGCATGAACTTCAGTGTCTGAATAAACTCCATGCTTTGTGCAAAGATCTCATCGAGCCTCCCTATATGCTGTTTCAGATCAACGTTCATATTATTCATTGTCCCAGAGACCTGAACAAAAAAAAGCAGATGTAGTCATAAGACATTTTTATAATTAATTACCCCAGCTCTTCAACTGAAATGAATTGCTGCAATTGCATTTTCAACCCAATTTCTTTCAATGGATGATTCTTAAACAGGTGGGGGACAGCTATTTGGTCTCCTTGCAGATAGACCTCAGTCCCAATCAAAATTAGAGCAGTTTCAACTCGGGTCTCACTGGATAAGGGTGCATGATACAGGAGTCCTGAAGATCAAACAATCAGTAGACGGATGCAAAAGGCTGAAATTAGTGGCCAAAGTGCAAATCAGTCATAATTCAACTTCAAATTCAAATGGCTTTCAAAAGTGACCTAATTAAAATTTCTTTGGAAAAATGCACAATTCAGATCTGTAAAGACAAGTTTTCATTAACTTCAGGTCCTTTGACCCACTGATATTAATTTCAGCACTTTTGCACCAATTGGTAAAATACACATTTTAAATGAGTAAAGATCCAACTACCAGGTCTTTCAATATGTTACTTTTTGGGCTTAAGTCACACATTTCATTTATTGATAGGGGTAGGTGGTGGTGTAGTGGTATTATCACTGGACTAGTAACCCAGAGACCCAGGGTATTTCTCTGGGGTCAGGGGTTCGAATCCCACCACAGCAGAAGGTGGAATTTGAACTTAATTAATAAACCTGGAATTAAAAAGCTAGTCCAATGATGGCCATGAAACCATTGTCGATTGTTGTAAAAACCCATCTGGTTCACGAACGTCCTTTAGGGAAGGAAATCTGCTGTCCTTACCTGGTCTGGCCGACATGTGACTCCAGACCCACAGCAATGTGGTTAACTCTTACATGCCCTCTGTAATGGCCTAGCAAGCCACTCAGTTGTATCGAACTGCTACAAAGTCTATAAAAAGGAATGAAACCGGACGGACCACCCGGCATCGACCTAGGCACCGGAAACGACAATGGCAAACCCAGCCCTGTCGACCCTGCAAAGTCCTCCTTACTAACATCCGGGGGCTTGTGCCAAAGTTGGGAGAGCTGTCCCACAGACTAGTCAAGCAACAGCCTGACCGGCAGGACAGACCCAGCAGAGGTGGTAGCACAGTGGTATACAGTTGGGAGGGAATTGCCCTGGGAGTCCTCAACATCGACTCCGTCCCCATGAAGTCTCATGGCATCAGATCAAACATGGGCAAGTTAACCTCCGACTGATTACCACCTACCGCCCTCCCTCAGCTGATGACTCAGTACTCCTCCATGTTGAACACCACTTGGAGGAGGCACTGAGAGTGGCAAGGGCACAAAATGTACTCTGGGTGGGGGACTTCAATGTCCATCACCAAGAGTGGCTCGGTAGCACCACTACCGAGTCCTAAAGACATAGCTGCTAGACTGGGTCTGCGGCAGGTGGTGGGGGAACCAACACAAGGGAAAAACATACTTGACCTCGTCCTCACCAATCTGCCTGCTGCAGATGCTTCTGTCCATGACAGTATTGGTAGGAGTGACCACCGCACAGTCCTTGTGGAGACGAAGGCCCGCCTTCACATTGAGGATACCGTCCATCATGTTGTGTGGCACTATCACCATGCTGAATGGGATAGATTTTGAACAGATCTAGCAATGCAAAACTGGGCATCCATGAGGCGCTGTGGGCCATCAGCAGCAGCAGAATTGTACTCATCCACAATCTGTAACCTCATGGCCCAGCATATCCCACACTCTACCATTACCATCAAGCCAGGAGACCAACCCTGGTTCAAGGAAGAGTGCAGGAGGGCATGCCAGGAGCAGCACCAGGCATACCTCAAAATGAGGTGTCAACCTGGTGAAGCTACAACACAGGACTACTTGCGTGTCAAACTGCGTAAGCAGCATGCCATAGACAGAGCTAAGCGATCCCATAACCAATGGATCAGATCTAAGCTCTGCAGTCCTGCCACATCCAGCCGTGAATGGTGGTGGACAATTAAACAACTAACTGGAGGAGGTGGCACCACAAATATCCCCATCCTCAATGATGGGGGAGCCCAGCACATCAGTGCGAAAGGTAAGGTTGAAGCATTTGCAACAATCTTCAGCCAGAAGTGCCGAGTTGAAGATCCCTCTCGGCCTCCTCCTGAAGTCCCCAGCATCACAGATGCCAGACTTCAGCCAATTCGATTCACTCCCCGTGATATCGAGAAACGACTGAAGGCACTGGATACTGCAAAAGCTATGGGCCCTGACAATATTCCAGCAATAGTACTGAAGGCCTGTGCTCCAGAACTTGCCGTGCCCCGAGCCAAGCTGTTCCAGCACAGCTACAACACTGGCATCTACCCTGCAAAGTGGAAAATTGCCCAGGTATGTCCTGTACACAAAAAGCAGGACAAGTCCAACCCGGCCAATTACTGCCCCATCAGCCTACTCTCAATCATCAGTAAAGTGATGGAAAGTGTCATCAACAGTACCATTAAGCAGCACTTGCTTAGCAATAACCTGCTCAGTGACGCTCAGTTTGTGTTCCACCAGGGCCACTCAGCTCCTGACCTCATTACAGCCTTGGTTCAAACATGGACAGAAGAGCTGAACTCAAGGTGAGGTGAGAGTGACTGCCCTTGACATCAAGGCAGCATTTGACCGAATATGGCATCAAGGAGCCCTAGCAAAACTGAGGTCAATGGGAATCGGGGGAAAACCCTCCGCTGGCTGGAGTCATACCTAGCACAAAGGAAGATGGTTGTGGTTGTCGGAGGTCAATCATCTGAACTCCAGGACATCACTGCAGGAGTTCCTCAGGGTAGTGTCCTAGGCCCAACCATCTTCAGCTGCTTCATCAATGACCTTCCTTCAATCATAAGGTCAGAAGTGGGGATGTTCGCTGATGATTGCACAATGTTCAGCACCATTCGTGACTCCTCGGATACTGCTGAAGCAGTCAGTGTAGAAACGCAGCAAGACCTGGACAATATCCAGGCTTGGGCTGATAAGTGGCGCAGTGGTTAGCACCGCAGCCTCACAGCTCCAGGGACCCGGGTTCGATTCTGGGTACTGCCTGTGTGGAGTTTGCAAGTTCTCCCTGTGTCTGCGTGGGTTTCCTCCGGGTGCTCCGGTTTCCTCCCACAAGCCAAAAGACTTGCAGGTTGGTAGGTAAATTGGCCATTATAAATTGCCACTAGTATAGGTAGGTGGTAGGGAAATATAGGGACAGGTGGGGATGTTTGGTAGGAATATGGGATTAGTGTAGGATTAGTATAAATGGGTGGTTGATGGTCGGCACAGACTCGGTGGGCCGAAGGGCCTGTTTCAGTGCTGTATCTCTAATCTAATCTAATCTAACATTTGCGCCACGCAAGTGCCAGGCAATGACCATCTCCAACAAGAGAGAATCTAACCATCTCCCCATGACATTCAACGGCATTACCATTGCTGAATCCCCCAATATCAACATCCTAGGGGCTACCATTGACCAGAAACTGAACTGGAATAGCCATATAAATACCGTGGCTACAAGAGCAGGTCAGAGGCTAGGAATCCTGAGGCGAGTAACTCACCTCCTGACTCCCCAAAGCCTGTCCACCATCGACAAGGCACAAGTCAGGAGTGTAATGGAATACTCTCCACTTGCCTGGATGGGTGCAGCTCCAACAACACTCAAGAAGCTTTAGGTATAGGACCTAAATGTAGGTGGGCACTAAGCGTGTAGTGCCCACCATATAAGACTGAAGATAGAACTAGGAAGCGGGAATGTCAGTGCAAAAACTGGATTATGTCAGATTACAGTAGTTCTGGAAACAAGATACGTGAACTCGTGTTGCGGTGAGGTGAAAAAAGAAATTAGCACTGTAAAAGCAAGAAAGTTTTTTTTAAAAGTGATTTCAAATTTATTTATTTAGAGATACAGCACTGAAACAGGCCCTTCGGCCCACCAAGTCTGTGCTGACCAACAACCACCCATTTTATACTAATCCTACATTAACCCCATATCCTCTACCATATCCCCACCATTCTCCCTCCACTAGGGGCAATTTATAATGGCCAATTTACCTATCAACCTGCACGTCTTTGGCTGTGGGAGGAAACGGGAGCACCCAGCCAAAACCCACGCAGACACAGGGAGAACTTGCAAACTCCGCACAGGCAGTACCCAGAACTGAACCCGGGTCACTGGAGCTGTGAGGCTGCAGTGCTAACCACTGCGCCACTGTGCTGCCCCAAATGGACAGTAGAGATTGTTAGAAAGCACATTAATAGTTTTTGGATGCTATAGAAAATAAAGAGCTTAGATATCAATTAAAATAATAATGAAAACATGAAATGAGATGAGAAAATGAGAGATTAACAGCAGTAGAACGAAAGCGAAGAGGAATTTTTAAAAAACCATTAAAAGAAACAGCTTTTTCCAAGTATAACAGAAAAAATGAGAATTGTTAAAAGGCAGTTAGGAGCCCTGAAAAGAAAGGATAGTCAATCTGCAGTTAGTGTTCAAAACATGGCACATGAATAAATAAATACTTTACATCAGTCTTTACTGAAGAGAAGGATAGTGGAGAGAAGGTGAATCCTGAACGGTTGGAGAGTGAACAATACTACTGTGGATAAAATACATTTTTTTAAAAGATAAATTACTTAGACAAAGGAACACAAAGCACCTGTGAGGATCCTGAGGGAGGTGAGGGACGAAAATATTTAGACCCTAGAAATTCTTTTTCAGGCTCCTATCGCATGTGGTTGTGTGCCAGAGGACTGGATAGTGGTCAATACAGTACCCAGTTTTTTTTTTAAATAAAGAGTCCGAGGTAATCCAAGTTAATTACAGGCTAATAAAAACAAGAAATGCTGGAACCACTCAGCAGGTCTGGCAGCATCTGTGGAAAGAGAAGCAGAGTTAACGTTTCGGGTCAGTGACCCTTCATCGGTTAACTCTGCTTCTCTTTCCACAGATGCTGCCAGACCTGCTGAGTAGTTCCAGCATTTCTTGTTTTTATTTCAGATTTCCAGCATCCGCAGTATTTTGCTTTTAATTACAGGCTAGTTCGTTTTACATATTAGGGAAAATATTACAATCTCTAGTTAAATCTAAAATTATCACACATCTAGGTACAGAGAAAATAGAAATGGCTAGCAATAGATTTGAGAAAGAATGATTGTGCTTGGCAAACCTCAGAATCAGTCGAGAACCAGAAAACTGATTTAAGGTAATTGGCGAAAGAACTAATGGTGACGTGAGGAAAATCTTCGTAACACAGAGAAAGGTTAGGATCTGGAATGCACTGCCTGAGAGTACGGTGGAGGCAGATTCAATTGTGGCTTTAAAAAGGGAATTGGATAAGCAGCTGAAGAGAAAAAAAAATTGCAAGGCTACGGGAAAAGGATAGGAGAGCGGGACCAGCTAAGTTGCACTTGCAGAGAGCCGACATGGCCACAACGGGCCGCATGGCCTCCTTCTGTGCTGTAATCATCTCTGATTCTAATTCTACCCAGTTCAGCCAAACAGTATTAATCGCCCCTCAAGTATTTGTGCATTAAACCCCTGTTGCAAAATTTATTACTGAATGAGTGTGCAAGAAATTATAAACTCAGGTACAGCAGGAAATTGTTTTATTTCTCAAATGAAAAAAAAAAATCAAAAATGCATTATTTCTCAAAAAAGTATTATAGTTGAGGTTTAGTTTTAGAATTTGCACTTAATTTTAAATTGTTTAAATCATTTTATTATTCATTCAGGTGATGTGGGCATTGCTGGCCAAGCCAGCATTTATTGCCCATCCATAATTGCCCTTGAGAAGTTGGTGGTGAGCTGCCTCTTGAACCACTGCTGTTCTTGGGGTGTAGGTCCACCCACAGCACTGTTAGGAAGGGAGTTCCAGAATTTTGACCAAGCAACAGTGAAAGAACAGCAATACAGTTCCAAGTCAGGATGCTGTGTGGCTTGGAGGGGAACTTACAGGTGGTGGTGTTCCCATGCATCTGCTGCCCTTGTCCTTCTGGATAGTAGAGGTCGCGAGTTTGGAAGGTGCTGTTAAAGGACCCTTGGTGAGATGCTGCAGTGCATCTTGTAGATGGTACACACTGCTGCCACTGTGCGTCAATGGTGGAGGGAATGAATATCAAAGGTGGGGGATGGGATGCCTGGCAAGTGGATGGTTATGAGCTTTTTGAGTGTTGTTGGCGCAGCACTCCTCATCCAGGCAAATGGAGATTATTCCATCACACTCCTGACTTAGAGTCATGGAGTCCAAAGAGCGCTACAGCACTGAAACAGGCCCTGCAGCCCACCGAGTCTGTGCCAACCAACAACCACCCATTTATGCTAATCTTATATTAATCCCATATTCCCTACCATTCTCCTACCACCTACCTACACTAGGGGAAATTTACAATGGCCAATTTACCTATCAACCTGCAAGTCTTTGGCTGTGGGAGGAAACTGGAGCACCCGGCGGAAACCCACACGGTCACAGGGAGAACTTGCAAACTCCACACAGGCAGTACCCAGAACTGAACCCGGGTCGCTGGAGCTGAGGCTGCGGTGCTAGCCACTATGCCGCCATGTAGATGGCGGACAGGCATTGGGGAATCAGGAGGGGAGTTACTCGCCGCAGAATTCCCAGCCTCTGACCTGCTCGTGTAGCAACAGCATTTATGTGGCTGGCTCAGTTAAGTTTCTGATCAATGGTGACCCACAGGTTGTTGATGAAGGGGGATTCAGCGATGGCAATGCCACTGAACGTCAAGGGGATTCTCTCTTGTTTGAGATGGTCATTGCCTGGTACTTGTGTGGCATGAATGTTACTTGCCTCTTATCAGCCCAAGCCTGGATGTTGTCCAGGTCTTGCTGCATATGGACACGGGCTGTTTCAGTATCTGACAAGTCACGAATGGTGAACATTGTGCAATCAGCAATCATCCCCACTTCTGACCTTATGATGGAGGGAAGGTCACGGATGAAGCAGCTGAAGATAGTTGGGCCTTGGACACTACCCTGAGGAACACCTGCAGTGATGTCCTGGGACTGAGATGATTGACCTCCAAAAACCACAACCATCTTCCTCTGTGCTAGGTATGACTCCTGCCAGCTTCCTCCCTGATTTCCATTGACTCCAGTTTTACTAGGGTTCCTTGATGCCATACTCAGTCAAATGCTGCTTTGATGTCAACGGCAGTCACACTCACCTCACCTCTGGAGTTCAGCTCTTTTGTCCATGTTTGGACCAAAGCTGTAACGAGGTTCGGAGCTGAATGGCCCTGGCGGAACCCAAACTGAGCATCAGCGAGCAGGTTTTTGCTGAGCAAGTGCACTTAAAAGCCCTGTCGACGACCCCTTCCATCACTTTGCTGATGATCGGGAGTACACCAATAGTGCATAATTGGCCAGGTCGGATTTGTCCTGCTTTTTGCGCACAGGACATACCTAGGTAATTTTCCACATTGCCGGGTAGATGCCAGTGTTGTAGCTGTACCGAACAGCTTGGCTAGGGGCATGGCTAGTTCTGGAGCACGTCTTCAGTACTATTGACGGAATGTCTTCAGGGCCCATAGCCTTTGTCGTATCCAGTGCCTTCAGCCATTTCTTGATATCACGTGGAATGGATCAGATTGGCTGAAAACTGGCATCTGTGATTCTGGAGACCTCAGGAGGAGGCCAAGATGGATCATCCACTTGGCACTTCTGGCTGAAAATGGATGCAAATGCTTCAGCCTTGTCTTTTGCACTGATGTGCTGGGCTCCCCCATTGTTGAGAATGGGGACGTTTGTGGAGCCTTTTCCTGTCAGTTGTTTATTTGTCCACTGCCATTCACGACTGGTTGTGGACTACAAAGCTTAGATCTGATCTGCTGGTTGGGGGACCGCTTAGCCCTGTCCATTGGTGATGGCAGTGTCTGGGACATTGTCTGAAAAGTATGATTCTGTGAGTATGACTGTCAGGCTGTTGCTTGACTAGTCTGTAGGACAGCTCTCCCAATTTTGGCACAAGCTCCCAGTTGTTAGTTCGGAGGACTTTGCAGGGTTGACAAGTAGGGCTGCCTTTTTCTTTTCTGATGCCTAGGTCGATGCCGGTTGGTCCGTCCGATTTCATTCCTTGGTGAGTGTTTTAAAATAAAAAGGAATTAATTTTAACAATTCTAAAGGCAACTTTGTGATGTCTATTTGGACAGAAGTCTTTGAAGTTGAACTTTTTCTTCTGAGTGCCTGAAGCGTTTATTCTGATGTTTAAAAAAAAATGTAAATTCTTTATCTAACAAGCCCACTTCAAACTTTTGCTTGGACATTTAATGTAGGCATAAATAGACACACAATACCCAATGCAGAATATTTAAGCAATTTATAAAAAGAAAATGTACTAAGTTATCTCCTTCCCCATCATCAGATTCATTTATTTCCCAACCACAGCCAATCCTCCAAGCAAACAAACAGCAAAAAAAATCTCCGAAATTAGAAAACTTTATTTAAGGAAACATCAAACTCTGCACATGACAAATCCAGAGGAAAAATCCCATCAGGCACATCATCAGAAACACATTCACATTGAACAAAAGATTCATTGTGGCACCAAAATACCAGACATCAACAAGCTGCACAATCATAAGATTAAGTTCCACACAAAGAGCAGGGGATTCTGTGCTGGTGATAGTTGGGGGGAGGGGGTGGGGTAACAGCAGAGGAGATCTTAACTTGCCCTAAAGGATATTTACGATAATTCAGTCCCATTTCTTGGACTCTCAAGTGATTCGTTTTCCTCCAGAAGCTGAGTGCAGTAGTTTAACTTGAGGCTTAATTAAAATACATACAGTACATGATAGCAATTTAAAACGTGAATTAAATTGTAGAACAATTGCTTCCTCCTAAAAATTAATTAATCCTCTTCATTGGTGTTGATTCCAGTGTTATCTGTGATTGCAGTATCTTTTTTTTTAAAAAACGATACATTGCCAAATCCCAAACTGCCATGCACAATTTATTTGCTATGCAAGCTGCCATTACGTAGTGATGTGCCAGATCTAATACAATAGCAGAAGTTAGCACAGAATCATAAAAACTATAATGGTACATATAAAACACAGTTTACATAATCCCTGCTGCTCGTTCAACCCTTTTCAGGCTAATAGATTTACACCAGATTACAGATTTAGGCATTTGTGACCGGGTGAAGTGCATTACATATACTGCATTACATATACTGTACCCAGTTTTGCTCCAAAAGGAATACCAGTGCACAGGGCTGTTCCACATTTCAGGTGAAACTGACCACCCACTGGGAATATGAATAACCCTGCCAGGAGTGAGGTGGCAAGATTTCATGTGCCTCACCCTTCCCAGCACCTGCTGTACAATGGCAGGAGATTGCTGTTTGCATGCATATTAAAGCTATAGCATTTGACTATCCTTCATTAAACCTGCAGAAGCCAAAACTTGTACCAGCTGAAAAAGTTGGTAAAATCAAAGCCATCATCTTCAAGTTCACACAAACATCCACCAGTCTCCAGCCTTGACTCAGTCACTCACACTCTCTCCTCCTTCTGCCATCCCAGCCTTACTGAATTGCTAAAACACAAGATCAGTTTCTTGTCCCAAACCTAATCTGGCACTAAGACTTCTTTCATTCACCTCCACAGCATGGCCTGTGTCCACCCCGATCTCTCTCCCCTCACCCTCTTGAAATCTTAATCCACCCTTTTATTACCTCATAAACATTTCAATACTCTACTTGCCAGCATTCCTGTTTCCATAGTTATTTTCGTCCATGTTATCCAGAATGCCCCAAGTCGTGCCCATCATTCCTACCCTTTCCAAATTTCACTGTCTTTCCAACTTTTGCAGAATCAACCAAGATTCTACATCTTAACCTTGAAATCCCTCCCCAGCCTTACCACTTCAAATGTCTGATCTTCTCCAGCCGATGGTCATACGCGCACTCTCCAATCTGGCAACATAGTCCGACTTCTAATCAGATCATCTAAGTTGGTTCATTGCATCAGAACATTTGTGTTATGATACAAAATAGCATCATGGCACAAACATGTGACATATGGATCCAACTCTTGTAGCAATTGCTTTAGTGCATCTCTGGTAGAGGGGGGATGGGACTATGAGGATGACCATGAATGGGACCAAATAAACACGATTTACAATTTCTTTTGTAGTGCACAAATCTCAAATGGGAGATGCCATCAAGAGAATCCTGAAAGCCAAGTGGTACTGTTAATACTGGTTTATATTTGGTTTTAAAAATTCACTGTGGGGGTATTCCGGACAGAAAACAGCTGGTACAGTTGAATACCTTTACAACAGAATTCACTTGGAAATACTTAGCACAATTTCCTTATCTATCCAAATTCATGTGAAGTTTACCTTGTTCAACAATTGCTAGAATATAATTTTTTTTAACAATCAGCTCACTTTGTACTAGCTCTGTCAGTATATGTATATTTAAAACCCAGACCTTAAAATGGTTATCCATTTAATTAATCTACTGTTATACAAAGACTGGGAAGGGAACACTGTGAATAATAGCACACAAATCAAAACCAAGCTTAGGAATATTTACTTTCTGCTTCAAAATTGAATCATAACTGAAAAGTTAAGTCTATACAAATTTGAAGTCATCATTGGAGTAAATATTATGACACATGAAACCTTTGAGTATTGAGCTGACAACATTGCAGAACACCAGTTCCTTCAGCAGCACTGTACTGATGTTATAATTTTTGAAACAAAAAAGTTAAATGTCTCACTGACAGATTAAATACACAGGATATTTTAGGCAGCATGAAAAAATACACCACTGCAAGATGTACAGTAGCTTTATCACTATACGTGAGGCACAATTAAAAGTATTAGGTTTGTCTCAACCCACTTCCTGAAGGACCACATCTTCCTGGTGACTCCACCCATTTTATTCTGCAGATTTACTCACAGATAACTTTGGATGTGCAAAGTTGAAATGCTTTTGTGCAATGATGAGAAAAACAAAGTATGTTTAGCGTCTTAGTAAATAGAAACTAGGAAATTTGTTTTGGCCAGCAGGCTTTAGATTAATATTTCTAATTGCCTTGTCAATGTTAAAAATAATCCTATAAAGAATTATGCATCTTCTGTAGGGTTGATACCAACTTAATGAGGTAGTCTTTCCAGCGCCCCCTGAGACAGCACAGTCATTAACAGGAATATAAATGTTGCTGCCACTTGAGTAGCTTAGGTCATTCACGTAGGCCAGTGAGGTAGTTTGCCGTTGCTGTCATGTACATTAACTTCTCTGGTGGTTGGTAAAATGCCACCACCTAAAAAAGTCACGAATCTCAACTGTACACAATTACAATTGTCAGAAGGCTGCGTTGCCTGCCCGGTGCCAGGGTTTGGGACATCTGTTCAGGGCTGGAAGGGAACTTAAAGTGGGAGGGGGAGGATCCAGTTGTTGTGGTCCATGTAGGTACAAACGACATAGGCAGGACAAGGAAAGAAGTTCTGCATAATCAATATGAGGAACTAAGCGCCAAATTAAGAAGCAGAACAAAGAACAGTACAGCACAGGAACAGGCCATTCGGCCCTCCAAGCCTGCGCCGATCTTGATGCCTGCCGAAACTAACACCTTCTGCACTTCTGGGGCCCATATCCCTCTATTCCCTTTCTATTCATGTACTTGTCAAGATGTCTCTTAAACGTTGCTATCGTATCTGCTTCCACCACCTCCCCTGGCAGCAAGTTCCAGGCACTCACCATTCTCTGTGTAAAAAACCTGCCTCGCACATCCCCTCTAAACTTTGCCCCTCGCACCTTAAACCTATGTCCCCTAGTAACTGACTCTTCCACCTTTGGGAAAAAGCTTCTGACTATCCACTCTGTCCATGCCGCTCATAACTTTGTAAACCTCTATCATGTCACCCCTCCACCTCCGTCGTTCCAGTGAAAACAATCCGAGTTTATCCAACCTCTCCTCATAGCTAATGCCCTCCAGACCAGGCAACATCCTGGTAAACCTCCTCTGTACCCTCTCCAAAGCCTCCACGTCCTTCTGGTAGTGTGGCGACCAGAATTGCACGCAATATTCTAAGTGTGGCCTAACTAAGGTTCTGTACAGCTGCAACATGACTTGCCAATTTTTATACTCTATGCCCTGACCGATGAAGGCAAGCATGCCATATGCCTTCTTGTCTTTGGTAATCCAGAGATTATTACCTGAGCCATGTGCAAATTGGCATAGGGGAAATAAGATTAGAGAAATTAATACATGGCTCAAAGACTGGTGTGGTGGAAGTGGATTCCGGTTTGTGGGGCACTGGCACCAGTACTGGGGAAAGTGGTGGCATTTCACCTATGCCAATTTGCACGTGGCTAACGTAATAATCTCTGGATTACCACCTTTGAGGTTCTGCTTCTTAATTTGGTGCTCAGTTCCTCATACTGACTATGCAGAACCTCTTTCCTTGTCCTGCCTATGTCGTTGGTACCTACATGGACCATGACAACTGGCCTACACCTGTGGGAATTGTGTACAGACCACTAACATTAGCCACACTGTAGGACAGGGTATAAAGGAAGAAATAATGGCAGTTTGTCAGAAAGGTACAGCGATAATTATGGGGGATTTTAACCTACATATAGACTATAAAAATCAGATGGGCAGAGGTAGCCTAGATGGGGAGTACATAGAAAGCTTTTGCGATAATTTCTTGGAACAATACATTCTGGAGCCAGAGAACAGGCTATACTGGACTTGGTATTGTACGAGATAGGATTAATTAATGACCTCATAGTTAAGGCACCCCTAGGTAGCAGCGATCATAATATGATTGAATTTTACATTCAGTTTGAGGGAGAGAAGAGTGCGTCCAAGAAAAGTATTTTAAACTTAAATAAGGGCAATTATGAGGGCATGAAAGGAGAGCTAGCTAAAGTGAACTGGCAAATCAGGTTAAGGGATAGGTCAATAGAGATGCTGTGGCAGACATTTAAGGGGATATTTCAGGGTGGCACAGTGGCTAGCACTGCAGCCTCACAGCTCCAGTGACCCCGGTTCAGTTCTGGGCACTGCCAATGCGGAGTTTGCAAGTTCTCCCTGTGACTGTGTGGGTTTCCGCCGGGTGCTCCGGTTTCCTCCCACAGCCAAAGACTTGCAGGTTGATAGGTAAACTGGCCATTGTAAATTTCCCCTAGTGTAGGCAGGTGGTAGGAGAATGGTGGGGATGTGGTAGGGAATATGGGATTAATGTAGGATTAGTATAAATGGGTGGTTGCTGGTCGGCACAGACTCGGTGGGCCGAAGGGCCTGTTTCAATGCTGTATCTCTCTATCATCAGAGGGCTCATCAGAGCCCTTTCCTATCCTGAGTGGTGTGAAACAGGGCTGTGTTCTCGCACCCACACTTTTTGGGATTTTCTTCTCCCTGCTGCTTTCACATGCGTTCAAATCCTCTGAAGAAGGAATTTTCCTCCACACAAGATCAGGGGGCAGGTTGTTCAACCTTGCCCGTCTAAGAGCGAAGTCCAAAGTACGGAAAGTCCTCATCAGAGAACTCCTCTTTGCTGACGATGCTGCTTTAACATCTCACACTGAAGAATGCCTGCAGAGTCTCATCGACAGGTTTGCGTCTGCCTGCAATGAATTTGGCCTAACCATCAGCCTCAAGAAAACGAACATCATGGGGCAGGATGTCAGAAATGCTCCATCCATCAATATTGGCGACCACGCTCTGGAAGTGGTTCAAGAGTTCACCTACCTAGGCTCAACTATCACCAGTAACCTGTCTCTAGATGCAGAAATCAACAAGCGCATGGGTAAGGCTTCCACTGCTATGTCCAGACTGGCCAAGAGAGTGTGGGAAAATGGCGCACTGACACGGAACACAAAAGTCCGAGTGTATCAGGCCTGTGTCCTCAGTACCTTGCTCTACGGTAGCGAGGCCTGGACAACGTATGCCAGCCAAGAGCGACGTCTCAATTCATTCCATCTTCGCTGCCTTCGGAGAATACTTGGCATCAGGTAGCAGGACTATATCTCCAACACAGAAGTCCTTGAAGCGGCCAACACCCCCAGCTTATACACACTACTGAGTCAGCGGCGCTTGAGATGGCTTGGCCATGTGAGCCGCATGGAAGATGGCAGGATCCCCAAAGACACATTGTACAGCGAGCTCGCCACTGGTATCAGACCCACCGGCCGTCCATGTCTCCGTTATAAAGACGTCTGCAAACGCGACATGAAATCGTGTGACATTGATCACAAGTCGTGGGAGTCAGTTGCCAGCATTCGCCAGAGCTGGCGGGCAGCCATAAAGACAGGGCTAAATTGTGGCGAGTTGAAGAGACTTAGTAGTTGGCAGGAAAAAAGACAGAGGCGCAAGGGGAGAGCCAACTGTGCAACAGCCCCAACAAACAAATTTCTCTGCAGCACCTGTGGAAGAGCCTGTCACTCCAGAATTGGCCTTTATAGCCACTCCAGGCGCTGCTTCACAAACCACTGACCACCTCCAGGCGCGTATCCATTGTCTCTCGAGATAAGAAGGCCCAAAAGAATCTCTCTATGACTCTAATACACAGAACAGATACATTTCAACGAGAGAGAAAATTTCTAAGGGTCAGACCCGCCATCTATGGTTAACTAAAACAGTTAAAGATATTATCAAACTTAAAGAAAAAGCCTATAATTGTGCAAAGCTGGGAGACGGGTCAGAAGATTGGACGGAATATAAAAAACAGCAAAGAATGACTAAAAGATGATAAAGAAGGTAAAATTAGAGTACGAGATAGCTAGCTGGAAATATAGAGACAGATAGCAAGAGTTTCTATAGATATTTAAAAAAGAGTTAACAAAGTGAACGTTGCTCCGATAGAAAGGGAGTCTGGGGAATTAATGATGGATAATAAGGAGATGGCAGATGAATTGACCAGATATTTTGCATCGGTCTTCACTATTGAGGATACAAGTAACATCCCAGAATTAGCTGTAAGTCAGGAAATGGAAGGGAGGGAGGAACTCAAGAAAATTACGATCAACCAGGGAAGTGGTACTGAACAAATTGTTGGAGCTGCGGGCTGACAAGTCCCTGGGTCCTGATGGACTTCATCCTAGGGTCTTAAAAGTAGTGGCGAGGGAGATGGTTGATGCGTTAGTTTTAATTTTCCAAAATTCCTCAGATTCAGGGAAGGTTCCATTAGATTGGAAAATAGCGAATGTAACTCCTTTATTCAGAAAGAGGGGGAGACAGAAAGCAGGAAACTACAGGCCAGTTAGCTTAACATCTGTCTTCAGGAAAATGTTAGAAGCTATTATTAAAGACATTATAGCAGGACATTTAGTAAAATTTAAGGTAATCAGGCCAAGCCAGTATAGTTTTGTGAAAGGGAAATCATGTTTAACCAATTTATTGGAGTTCTTTGAGGAAATTACATGTTATGTGGCTAAAGGGGAACCGGTGGATGTATTGTACTTAGATTTCCAGAAGGCATTTGATAAGGTGCTACATCAAAGGCTACTGCAGAAAATAAAAGCTCATGGTGTAGGGGGTAACATATTGGCATGGATAGAGTGGTGTGCCACAGGGTCTGTGCTGGGGCCTCAACTTTTTACAATCTACATAAATGACTTAGATGAAGGGACCAAAGGTATGGTTGCTAAATTTGCTGATGACACAAAGATAGGTAGGAAAGTAACTTGTGAAGAGGACATAAGGGGGCTACAAAGGGATATAAATAGGTTAAGTGAGTGGACAAAAATCTGGCAGATGGAGCATAATATGGGAAAATGCAAAGTTGTTCATTTTGGCAGGCAGAAAAAAAAAGAAGCATATTATCTAAATGGTGAGAGATTGCAGAGTTCTGAGATGCAGAGGGATCTGGGTGTCCTAGTGCATGAATCACAAAAGGTTAGTATGCAGGTGCAACATGTAATTAGGAAAGCTAATAGAATGTTATTGTTTATCACGAGGGGAGTTGAATACAAAAGTAGGGAGGTTATGCTTCAGCCATACAGGGCATTGGTGAGGCCACATCTGGAGTATCGTGTACAGTACTGGTCTCCTTATTTAAGGAAGGATGTAAATGCACTGGAGGCAGTACAGAGAAGGTTTACTAGACTGATACCTGGAATGGGTGCGCTGTCTTACGAGGAAAGGTTGGACAGGCTAGACTTGTATCTGCTGGAATTCAGAAGAGGAAGAAGCGACTTGATTGAAACATACAAGATCCTGAGGGGTCTTGACAGGGTGGATGTGGAAAGGATGATTCCCCTTGTGGGAGAATCTAGAACTAGGGGTCACTGTTTAAAAATAAAGGGAGATAAGACAAAGGGTTGTGAGTCTTCGGAATTCTCTTCCTTAAAAGGCAGTGAAAGCAGAATCTTAGAATATTTTTAAGGCAGAGGTTGATAGATTCTTGATAAGCAAGGGGGTGGAAGGTTATTGGGGGTAGGTGGAAATGCGGAGTAATCAGTTCAGCCGTGAACTTATTGAATGGCAGAACAGGCTTGAAGGGCCGAGTGGCCGACTCCTGCTGCTAATGCGTATGTTCTTACGTTAGGGCTTTAGAATCCATCCCATGATATAAAAAAGACTGGTACCTTAGTGCCAGAACCATTATCAATTGTTGAAGAATTTGCTAAATAGCCCATGGCTCTCCAATCTATTTTCACAGTAGGCTAGTACAAATGCTCTTAGCAATATTGACTACCAATTGGGGCAACAGTAACTATGCCAAAAAGAGTCACTGAGATTTTCACGTGCGCACTTGTTCTTCTGCACAAGGTCTCTGCACAGGAGTGTGCACGAAAGCATGAGATAGAACACAAAAACTCAAAGAGACCATGCTTGCATTAAGAGCATGGGAGAGTTTTAGAATTAGAATTAGAATTAGAATTAGAACATTACAGCGCAGTACAGGCCCTTCGGCCCTCGATGTTGCGCCGACCTGTGAAACCATCTGACCTACACTATTCCATTTTCATCCATGTGTCTATCCAATGTCCACTTAAATGCCCCTAAAGTTGGCGAATCTACTACTGCTGCAGGCAGGGCGTTCCACGCCCTTACTACTCTCTGAGTAAAGAAACTACCTCTCACATCTGTCCTATATCTATCACCCCTCAACTTGAAGCTATGTCCCCTCGTGTTTGCCATCACCACCGAGTTCATATGTAAAAGGGTGAGACAGTGGGGAGAGAGAAAAAGAGCACACAAGAAAGAGGAGAAATTGTGTGCAGTGGAAGAGGGAGAAAGAAAACATTATTCAATAATCATCTGGTGGCAATCTTCAGTGTGAAAAAGCAATAAAAGGTAGTTTTATTTGGAATAAATTGGGAATCAGAGTCTAATGTATCTTATTTTACATTTAAAAGCTTTCAAAATGTTCTTTTTTTAAAGTAATATTTCAAAATTTTATATTGTCAAGGACACATTATTGTACAAATGTACAATGAAGATTCAATAATGCATACTGTCCAGAAATACAGTTACATAGAATTACATGAATACAGCACAGAAACAGGCCATTTACCCATCCAGTCTGTGCCAGTGATAATGCTCCATTCCAGCCTCCTCCCATCCTTCCTCATCTAACTCTATCAGCATAACCTCATACCCTCTTCTCCCTATGTTTATCTAGCTTTCCCTTAAATGCATCTATATTGCCTCAACTACTCCCAATGATGGCGCGTTCCATATTCTCACCACTCTCTGGGTAAAGAAGTTTCTTCTGAATTCCCTATTTGATTTCTTGGTGACTATCTTATATTGATAGCCTCTAGTTTTTCTCTTCCCCTCAAGTGGAAACATACATTCTGGGCTGCATTTTACCAGCTTGCCGCCAACCTCAGCGGTAAGCTTCAAAAATGGCGGGGTGCAAGCGCAATATGCTGCGATATTTAGCACATTGGCTCATTTACATGGCTGGGGTGGACCGCCCCACCCACAACAGCCCCCCCCCCCCCCCCCAAATGACATGGGAGTGGGAGGGCGCTCTGTCCCCGGCAACGTCTGGCGCCACCGCACAGGCGCCATTTTTAAAGGGCTTCAAGCCCTTTCAATTCATTTAAATTTTTAAAGTTACAGGGAATGTGAATTAAAAATGAAAAACTTAGATCTCTCTTCCAGCCACCCCCCACAATGACAAAACAAAGACAAAAACTTACCTTTCGGTCTCAACATTCCCCCCGCCACCGAAAAGTTTATAAACTTTGAACCTTACCCCTTCTCACCACTCCCTAGAACAATCAGAACGGTTTCACCCCACTGCCCCCATAAACTTACCTCCTCCCCCCCCTCCCCACCAGTGTCCTGCATCGGATCACCAGTTGGGGATACGAAAGCGTGGGGGTCCCGGCAACCGGACGGAATACGGCAGCGGAATGGCTGACGGGAGCAGGTAGGTCATTAATTCACTAATTGAAATATTTAAATCCTGCTCCCGTCGTTGAACGGTGGGGGAGCCTCCATGAGGCCTGTCTGCCGCTGGTAATATGGGGTGGGGCCTTCCTGGCATCAAGGCCCGTGGTGGGCCTCTCCCGCAGGCTTTTTCCAGTCCCTCCCGCCACAACCCCCGACGTTGGGGGGCTGGTAAAATCCTGACCATTTGTGTCTATGAAAACCTTTCTTAATTTTAAAGGCCTCGATTATGTCGCCCCTTAGCCTTTTCTTTTAAAAGAGAAAAGAGACCCAGCCTGTTCATCCTTTGGTGATTGGTATAACCTTGCAGTTCCTGTATCATTCTTGTAGATCTGTTTTGCACCCTCTCAAGTGCCTCTATATTCTTTTTGTAGTATGGCAACCAGAACCGTGTATAGTACTCCAAGTGTGGCCTAACCAAGGTTCAATACAAGTTTTGCATAACTTCTTTACTTTTCACATCTATCCCCCTGGAAATATCCTCTAGAGTTTCTGGTTTGTTTTTAGTACAGCCATATTGACCTGCGCCACAACTTTCAGTGATTGTGTATTTTTACTCCCAGATCTCTCTGCTTCTCTATGCCATTTCGTTTTTATTTTCTACGAAATACTTGACCACCTTATTTTTAACAAAATCTAATACCTCACACTTTACTATTGTTGAAATTCACTTGCCAAGCATAGGCTCATTCTGCAAGTTTATTAATGCCTTCTTATAATTTGTTGCAGTCCTCCACCATGTTGACGATCCCTCCCTGTTTGGTGTCATCCACAAATTTAGAAATTGTGTTTTTGATTGCAAAGTCTAAATCATTAATATAAATTGTGAACAACAATGGCCCCAGCACTGATCCTGTGGGCCCCACTTCCTGACACCCTGAAAAGCTACTCTTTACCCCTAGAAAAGAACAAAGAAGAACAAAGAACAGTACAGCACAGGAACAGGCCATTCGGCCCTCCAAGCCTGCGCCAATCTTGATGCCTGCCGAAACTAACGCCTTCTGCATTTACAGGGCCCATATCCCTCTATTCCCTTCCTATTCATATATTTGTCAAGCTGTCTCTTAAACGTCGCTATCGTATCTGCTTCCACCACCTCCCCTGGCAGCAAGTTCCAGGCACTCACCACCCTCTGTGTAAAAAACTTGCCTCGCACATCCCCTCTAAACTTTGCCCCTCGCACCTTAAACCTATGTCCCCTAGTAACTGACTCTTCCACCCTGGGAAAAAGCTTCTGACTATCCACTCTGTTCATGCCGCTCATAACTTTGTAAACCTCTATTAAATAATAATTATTGAATAAACTCTTGGCTTTCTTTCTTGCAGCCGAGCAGCCAGTCAGCAATCCATACTGCCACTTGTCCCTGACTCCGCATGCTCTGACCTTATTTATTAGTCAAGTCTTTTGGAAATCTAGATACATTACATGTTCCACATTGTCGACCAACATTTTCCTCTTCAAAGAACTCAATGAGGTTGGCCAAGTCAGACCTTACCTTTTGAAATTCATTATTATATTTCTGGTTTCTAGATGTTTTTTATTTTCTCCTTCAGTATGGATTACATTATTGTCCCTACTACCAATGTTAAGCTGATTGGTCTATTCTTCCCTGGACAGGTTCTCTCTCTCATTTTAAATATAGGTATAATGTTAGATATCCACCAGTTCTTTGCCACTACATCTTTTTGTAATAATTATAAAATACAGCAATCTTCCAAAAGGTGCACGATGCATGCGGCACAGTTATGTTTTGGTTCATACAGATAGCATAAGAAACCCATATTTGTTGAGTTTGTAGCTAAAGAAATTGCAATAAGAACTGCAGACATAAATAAACTCATTATCATTTATTGTGCAAGATAATAGCACTCAAAAAATACTGAAGCAGAAGTAAATATATTACAACATGTTATTTTTTAAGGCAAAACTTTCCATGGAAGAATAATGGCAATAAATAATGAGGCAGATGTAAAAATTACTTGTCTTACCAAGCTATCAACTCCAGCAAGTGTGTGATTGGCATTGTAGATGGAGTAGGTAAGCTGGTAGACACCATCATTTGTTTCACTATTTCCATAGAAGCCAACCCCAACAGCAGCACTGTAAAAGAAAAATATACTTAACTGAAATAAAGCAATATCATGGATCATTTATAGGTTATTCAACAACGGTGACAAACAGTATGAGATGCAAGAGAAAAAGTGAAAAACAAGGCAGTAATGCAGTAAGGGGTTCAGATAGCATTGAGCCTTCAGTGACAGTTCATGAAACTCCCATGTCTATTAGCATATGTTATCCTTTATCAGCTATGCAGCACTTTCCAATACATTGTAAGTTGTTTTCCTTAAAACCTGTCACTGCCATATCACAGAAACTCTACAGAACATAGAATTCTTTCAGATTGTGAATCATAAAGTTATTTACTATTCTCAAGACAATATTAGCAAATCCCCGCAGCATTGCTCCCTTGAAATGACAAAACACTGTTTCAAAAGAATAAAAGTTATACATCATGTGATTCACAGGGTACTATTCTGCATCCATAAACCTTCAAGGCTACAAAATCTAATTGTTGCAAAATAGAGATTCAGATCTTGTAAAATCAACTCTGTTTCTCTCTCCATGGATGCAGCCTGACCTGCTGAGTATTTCCAGCAATTTCTGTTGGTATTTTAGATTTCCAGTATCTGCAGTAGTTTGCCTTCGTTAATGAAAATATTTACATATGTGCAGCAACATATGACATGGTGACGAAACTGCACACAATATTCCAGATGATGACATTCATCTCTTATGGCAATGTGCAAGAAAATAAATTCACCTTGCTTCAATGCAATGGGCGCAAAGTCGCAGCTCTCAAAAAGCAGCCATTCTGACTTGTATCAAAGTTTCTGTTGCAGTACAGGAGACAAGTGTAAAGATCCAGGACACAATGGCTGAGAAAGTTGCATAGCTTAATAGACAAAAGTCATGGAGGGATTTGAAGATAAGCATGAGGATTTTAAATTCAATGCACTGGGGGACATGGATGCAGGGAGGCGATGGTGCAGTGGTAATGTCACTGGACTAGTAATCCAGAGGCCTAGGCTAGTGCTCTAGGGACATGGGTTCGAATCCCACCATGGCAGATGGTGAAATTTGAATTCAATTAATAAATCTGGCATTAAAAAGCTAGTCTAATAGTGACCATGAAACCATGGCCGATTGTAAAAAAAAAAAATCTGGAAATCTGCTGTCTTTACCTGGTCTGGCCTACATGCGACTCCAGACCCACAGCAATGTAGTTGACTCTTAAATACCCTCTGAAATGGCCTAGCTAGCCATTCAGTTCAAGGGCAATTAGAGATGGGCAATAAATGCTGGCCTCGCCAGCAACGCCCACATCCCATGAACGAATAAAATATAAATTTTATAAAACTGAATTTTAAAACGTATTTACAAAGTTTCCACAATGAACAATTAACTATTTAACATAGCATTTTAACAACAAGGTATGCTACTTGTGCTTTTTCTCACTTAGGTTCAACTCCAAAAACGAAAGAAAATCAGTAGAAACACCTCATGGGATTCATTGGAATGAATGCAAAATGTTGGAGGTTCTGGTCATGAAATTATTCCAATATTTAAACACGCATCATAGAAAGCCAGTTAGTAAATTTCTCTAGGCACAGGTCAGTGATTCTAATGTTGTAGGAATTAGTTTGCAGAATGTTATTCAAAAAAGGAACCTTTCACCAAAAGCTCTTAATCTACTTTAATAATTCAACATTGAGGCCATGCAAATCAATCCACACTATTTTTTTTTTTTGACTGATTCATGGGATGTGGGCATCGCTGGCCAGGCCAGCATTTATTGCCCATCCCTAATTGCCCTTGAGAAGGTGGTGGTGAGCTGCCTTCTTGAACTGCTGCAGTCCATGTGAGGTAGGTACACCCATAGGGCTGTTAGGAACGGAGTTCCAGGATTTTGACCCAGCCACAGTGAAGGAATGGTGATATAGTTCCAAGTCAGGATGGTGTGTGACTTGAAGGGGAACTTGCAGGTGGTAAGGTTCCCATGCATCTGCTGCCCTTGTCCTTCGAGGTGGTACAGGTCACGGGTTTGGAAGGTGCTGTCTAAGGAGCCTTGGTGCGTTGCTGCAGTGCATCTTGTAGATGGTACACACTGCTGCTACTGTGCGTCGGTGGTGGAGGGAGTGAATGTTTGTGGATGGTGTGCCAATCAAGTGGGCTGCTTTGTTCTGGATGGTGTCAAGCTTCTTGAGTGTTGTTGGAGCTGCACCCATCCAGGCAAGTGGAGAGTATTCCATCACACTCCTGACTTGTGCCTTGCAAATGGTGGACAGGCTTTGGGGAGTCAGGTGGTGAGTTACTCGCCTCAGGATTCCTAGCCTCTGACCTGCTCTTGTAGCCACGGTATTTATATGGCTACTCCAGTTCAGTTTCTGGTCACTGGTAGCCCCTAGGATGTTGATAGTGGGGGATTCAGCGATGGTAATGCCATTGAATGTCAAGGGGAGATGGTTAAATGCTCTCTTGTTGGATATGTTCATTGCCTGGCACTTGTGTGGCTCAAATGTTACTTGCCACTGATCAGCCCAAGCCTGGATATTGTCCAGGTCTTGCTGCATTTCTACACGGACTGTTTCAGTATCTGAGGAGTCACGAATGGTGCTGAACATTGTGCAATCATCAGCGAACATCCCCACTTTTGACCTTATGATTGAAGGAAGGTCATTGATGAAGCAGCTGAAGATGGTTGGGCCTAGGACACTACCCTGAGGACCTCCTGCAGTGACGTCCTGGAGCTCAGATGATTGACCTCCAACACCCACAGCCATCTCCCTTTGCGCTAGGTATGACTCCAGCCAGCAGAGAGTTTTCCCCCTGATTCCCAACAGGGAATTAAGATGTTAAGTTTTATGTACACTTGCAAGAGATATTTGATAAATCATCTGTCAACAAACTGTTTTTCTAATAAACTAGTTCATTTGCCCATTGGTTTCTAATTCCAGATCCCTGGTACAACATGTATACCTCAACTCCATTTTCATCCCATCCTGTGCTTTGCTCAAGTTGTCAATTTTCAGTGATTCTCCATATTGGCCCGGATTTTCTGGGAGTTTTGGTGGTGAAGTGTCAGTGTTTGCCATAATTACCCCTCTGAAACGGACTCCAACTTCAAGATTTAGCGCAAGTGCAGGTTAACATGGAAATCCTTAAGTTGCAGTCTGTCACAGGCTGTGCTAGGGGGAACCCCACAGCCAGAAATCATTGAAATCAGCTGACATAGTGAGAATTTCCCCTTTTCCACTCTTACGCCACTGTTAAAAACACCTTAAAAAGTTACACTTTTTTTCAATCAGGTGTAACTGGGTTTTTTTTTTAAAAACAGCAATCTGCGTAATGACTATTGCTGAACATCAAATCTGGCCCTGAACAAATTTTATATTTGTGGAGTGTTGTTAAATGTCACCATTAAAATTAATAAATTGATTTTAACTTTGCAAAATTCCCTAAATTCAGGGAAGGTTCCATTAGATTGGAAAATAGTCAATGTAACTCTTTTATTCAAAAAGGAAGGGCGACGGAAAGCAGGAAACTACAGGCCAGTTGTCTTAACATCTGTCATAGGGAAAATGTTAGAAGCTATTATTAAAGACATGATAGTAGGGTACTTAGAAAAATTCAAGGTAATCAGGCAGAGTCAGCATAGTTTTGTGAAAGGGAAATCATGTTTAACCAATTTATTGGAGTTCTTTGAAGTAACACATGCTGTGGATAAAGGGGAAACAGTGGATGTACTGTACTTAGATTTCCAGAAAGCATTGAATAAAATGCCACATCAAAGGTTATTGCAGAAAATAAAAGCTCATGGTGTAGGGGGTAACATATTGGCATGGATAGAAGATTGGCTAGCTAACAGGAAACACAGTAGGCATAAATGGGTCATTTTCTGGTTGGCAAGATGTAAAGAGTGGTGTGCCACAGTGATCAGTGCTAGGGCCTCAACTTTTTACCATTCACAAGTGACTTGGATGAAGAGGCTCAAAGTATATTGCCAACTTTGTTGATGACACGAAGATAGGTAGGAAAGTAAGTTGTGAAGACGACATAAGGAAGCTACAAAGGGATATAGATAGGCTAAGTGAGTGGGCAAAGATCTGGCAAATGAAGTATAATATGGGAAAATGTGAAATTGTCCATTTTGGCAGGAAGAATAACAAAGAAGCATATTATCTAACTGGTGAGAGATTGCAGAGCTCTGAGATGCAGAGGGAACTAGGTGTCCGTGTGCATGAATCACAAAAGGCTGTTCTGCAGGTACAGCAAGTAATTAGGAAAGCTAATAGAATGTTATTGTTAATTGCGAGGGGAATTGAATACAAAAGTAGGGAGGTTATACAGGGCATTGGTGAGACCACATCTGGAGTACTGTCTACAGTACTGGTCTCCTTATTGAAAGGATGTAAATGTGCTGGAAGCAGTTCAGAGAAGGTTTGAGTCTAATTCCTGGAATGGGCAGATTGTCTTATGAGGAAAGGATGGACAGGCTAGGCTTCTAAACTCCAGTGGATACAAAAGTAAGGGGCGACTTGATTGAAACATATATCTGAGGGGTCTTGATAGGGTGGAGATGGAAAGGATGTTTCCTCTTGTGGGAGAATCTAGAACTAGGGGTCACTGTTTAAAAATAAGGGGTCACTTATTTAAGACAGAGATGAGGAGAAATTCTGAGGGTTGAGTGTTTTTGGAATTCTCCTCAAAAGGCGGTGGAAGCAGAGCCTTTGAATATTTTTAAGGCAGAGGTAGATTGATTCTTGATAAGCAAGGGGGTGAAAGGTTATCGGGGGTAGGCAGGAATGTGGAGTCGAGATTACAATCAGATAAGTTGTGATCTTGTTAAATGGTGGAGCAGGACCGAGGGGCCGACTTCTGCTCCTGAATCATATGCTCGTATGTAAAATGATTTTTCATCATATTTCAGCTTCTACCTTCACCCAATGTGTATGTCCCAATCTTTATTTTGCTCTATGTAAATTTTTTAAAAGAAATTTGATTTTAGTGCTCTTCATTTTCTGGTTGTTTGTTTGCGAAAGTTCTTTAATGTGATTGGCTGCCTAGACAGGTTGATGACATCACTACAGCTCCACACTGGGAATGTCCATTAAAGAACGCTGCAATTCACTGCACGTTGTCAGGAGTTCAAGTTCTCGCCAGAGTCTGCTAGATATCTCAGTGAGGCTTTCTTTGAGGTCAGAAGCGAGTGCATTCTTCTCTGCAAACTCCAGGCAAATATGTCCACAGCTTATTCAATCGTGACAGGTCAGCTGGGACAGATTCTATCCTCACCCATGATTCACAATTTCAATTGGATAGTGAAGAGAGGTACTTAAAGTCTGAGGCCCAACCATCTTCAGCTGCTTCATCAATGACCTTCCCTCCATCATAAGGTTAGAAGTGGGGATATTCGCTGATGATTGCACAATGTTCAGCACCATTCATAACTCCTCAGATACTGAAGCAGTCAATGTCCATACGCAGCGGGATCTGGACAACATTCAGGCTTACGCTGATAAGTGGCAAGTAACATTCGTGCCGCACAAGTACCAGGCAATGACCATCTCCAGTAAGAGAGAATCTAACCATCTCCCCTTGACATTCAACTGCAGAACCATCACTGAATTCCCCACTTTCAACATCCTGGGGGTTACCATTGACCAGAAACTGAACTGGAGCAGCACATAAAATAACGTGACTGCAAAAGGAGGTCAGAAACTGGGAATCTTGTGGTAACTCACCTCCTGACTCCCCAAAGCCTGTCCACCATCTACAGGCACAAGTCAGGAGTGTGATGGAATACTCTCCACTTGCCTGGACGAGTGTGGCGGCAACAACACTCAAGAAACTCAACACCATCTCGGATAAAGCAGTCCACTTGATTAGCACCCCATCCACAAACATTCACTCCCTCCATCACCGACGCACAAGTGGCAGCAGTGTGTACTATTTACAAGATGCACTGCAGCAACGAACCAAGGTCCCTTAGACAGCGCCTTCCAAACCCATGACCTCTATCACCTAGAAGGACAAGGGCAGCAGATGCATGGGAACACCACCACCTGCAAGTTCCCCTCCAAGCCACACACCACCCTGATTTGGAACTATATCGCCGTTCCTTCACTGTCGCTGGGTCAAAATCCTGGAACTCCCTTCTAATTGCACTGCGGGAGTACCCGCACCAGATGGACTGTAGCTGTTCAATGCGGCAGCTCACAACAACCTTCTCAAAGGCAATTAGAGCTTGCCAGCAACGTCAATTTCCCACGAAAGAATGAGAATAAACAAGGGAAATTCCTTTGCACCAACAGCCTTAGGCAAGATTACAAAACAAACTCGAAGTATAATTCAAAATTCCACACAAGAAATGCATTGTTATTTGAAAGCAGGAGAGAGAAAAAAAATCAGGATATTTACAGACTTATTCCACAACTTAGTGACTGCTGTTGCCTGCTTCACTCATTAACTGTGCAATATGTTCATCAACATATTACTGAAGGACAAGCAAATGTTCAGAAATCCATTAAGCATAGCCTACTAATTCCATCACACTCAATTACAAGCCTTAGGCCATCAATTCAGGGCTGTACAATTGTTCTATGAAATGTATTGATTTCTTTGCACATCTGCCATACAAATTGCTCACCATCAGTACGAATATGACCTATGTGGAACTCGGTATCCTCTGCTTCTCAGTGACCCACGACCAAAGTGAGTCTGTAGGCAATTCTTTTGCCTTGGTTTCCGACAATTATTCTTTGTATTAAACACATGGTGTGTTTATTCCTGCTGGTCCATTTAAAAATATGCCTGCTCATTTCACTGCAGTACTGATGGAGTGCTACACTGCCCAAGGTGCCATCTTTTGAATAAGACATGAAAGGAAGGCCCCATCTACCCTGTCCGGCGGGCGTCAAAGATCCCACCGCACGATTCAAAAAGCAGTGGAGTTGTACATCAAGGATAGCGCTGATCAACTAACACCACTAATACAGATTATCTGGTCATTTATCTCACCGCCTTTTGTGGGACCTTGCTGTACACAAATTGGTTGACATATTTCCCTATACAACAGTGACGACAATTGAAAAGTACTTGGTTGACTGAAGTGCTTTGGGACAGCCTAAGGCCATAAAAGTGCAATATACAATAAAAGTAGCAAATATGCTAATTCTTTCTTTACTTTACTGGTTCAAGAAAGAAAGAAAGAAAGAAATAGCTTTGAGACACTGCTATTCCAGCCTATTTTAAAAACCCTGGAAAGATAGCCACAAACTTTTATAATGAGTGGAATTAAACACTCTTCAGGCAACATTACAGTGCTCCCATACAGATGGCATTTTATGGATAACCGTCCCTCTCAAGATCAATTGTGAGGCAGTGTAAAACAGCTAACATCTGGTTGTTATAACGTTTCTCTTTGTTCAAGATGTTTTTAATGTTTGTATTAGCAGTTCCACTCAATGCAAAACCAGTTTATTCTCACTATAAGGCTTGCTTTGTATCACAAGTTAAGGTTGGGATAACCATTCTTCCCAAAGGTATTCAGATTCCCACTATAAGGAAATAGAGTGATAGTTAAATAGTGATATTTAAAATGGAGCCACAAGAGCATTAGTGAAAAGGACTCAGATGGACAAGCAGACTTTGAGGGAGAAGAAGTCAGAAGCAGAAACATATGGAGGGAGGAACAGCATTGAACAAAAAACATGCAGTACCAAATGTGGCCTCCTGATACTCAAATTGTTATGTGCACGACATGTCATGTAACTGGCAGGTATGTCTGAATCCAAAGCTTGCACCTGTATAAATATATAGATATATCTATCTATCTTAAGCATTAAGTATTTATTTTATACATCTACATCAAGGTAAGGGATGTCAGTCTCTTCTCCCTTCAATCCTCAGGGTCACTGAAAAGCAGTCCCAGTTCGGCCAAAGACAGACTAAAACGTCCATTAACCTGTCCCATTCTGTCGTGCCCTTAATCAGATTCAATGCACCCGTGTGCCATTCCTTACGAACTCGGCAGGAGATAGAATAAAAAAAAAATGTGATGTAGACTTCACCCATTAGGCCTGCCACAAACTGTCTTTTGCACCCTTCTGTGCCCATTAATATTAATTTTCATGCTGTACTTTATCTTTATTAACCTGCTACAATCTCTGACCCAAATCAAAATCTTTCTTCCCCATACCTTCGAATAGTGGTTTGAATTAAAACTCAATCACTTCATTTATAAAAATAATGCAGGAAACTTGCAAAAAGGCAAGCAGTACACATAGTGGTCTCAAATGAATATCAAGTAACATGCAAGTAACACTTCTTAAACCATCTGTCAGGTCATTTCATTAATTCCTTTACCCTGTTACTAAAAATAACAGTCCTACTAGAAGATGCATTTGAAGCAATGTTTTAAAAAAATCAAAAATAGTATACACTGGAGCTGTAACAAACAATGGCATATAAAGGGATGGAAGGCGTCATTGACAGTACTATCAAGCGGCACTTGCTTAGCAATAACCTGCTCAGTGATGCTCAATTTGGGTTCCGCCAGGGCCACTCAGCTCCTGACCTCAGTCTTGGTTCAAACATGGACAAAACAGCTGAACTCCAGAGGTGAGGTGAGAGTGACTGCCTTTGACATTAAGGCAGTACTTGACTGAGTATGGCATCAAGGAGCCCTAGCAAAACAGGAGTCAATGGGAATCAGGGGGAAAACTCTACATTGGTTGGACTTGTACCTAGCACAAAGGAAGACGGTTGTGGTTGTTGGAGGTCAGTCATCTCAGTCCCAGGACATCACTTCAGGAGTTCCTCAGGGTAGTGTCTTAGGCTCAACCATCTTCAGCTGCTTCATCAATGACCTTCCTTCAATCATATGGTCAGAAGTGGGGATGTTCGCTGATGATTGCACAATGTTCAGCACCATTTGCGATTCCTCAGATACAAAAGCAGTCCATGTAGAAATGCAGCAAAACCTGGACAATATCCAGGCTTGGGCTGATAAGTGGCAAGTAACATTCACACCACACAAGTGCCAGGCAATGACCATCTCAGACAAGACAGAATCTAACCATTTCCCCTTGACGTTCAATGGCAATACCATCGCTGAATCCCCTACTATCAACACCCTGGGGGTTACCATTAACCAGAAACTGAACTAGAGTAGCCAAATAAGTACTGTGGCTACCCAAGAGCAGGTCAGAGGCTAGGAATCCTGTGGCGAGTAACTCACCTCCTGGCTCCCCAAAGCCTATCCACCAATTCAGGAGTGTGATGGAATACTCTCCACTTGCCTGGATGGGTGCAGCTCCAACAACACTAAAGAAGCTCAACACCATCCAGGACAAAGCTTGGTTTGCACACCATCCACAAACATTCACGCCCTCCACCACCGACACACAGTGGCAGCAGTGTGCACCGTCTACAAGATGCACTGCAGCAACGCACCAAGGGTCCTTCAACAGCACCTTCCAAACCCGTGACCTCTACCATCTAGAAGGACAAGGGCAGCAGTTGCACGGGAACACCACCACTTGCAACTTCCCCTCCAAGTCACCCACCATCCTGACCTGGAACTATAATGCCATTCCTTCACAGTTGCTGGGTCAAAATCCTGAAACTCCCTTCCTAACAGCACTATTGGCATTCTTACCCCACATGGACTGCAGCAGTTCTAGAAGGTGGTTCACCGCCACCTTCTCAAAGGCAGTTAGGGATGGGCAATAAATGCTGACATAGTCAGCAACGCCCACATCCCATGAATCAAAAAAATAATGATGAGACAATTTCATGATGCGAATGCCACAATGAGTTACCGATCAAAGCAAAATCAGAGTAAAATAAAGAAGGAAACAGGAAGGAGAATCACCTAGGCCTGTTTTCATATGTTTCATTGTCAACAACCTGCTCCCTGGCCACAACGCTACGAAGTGTGATAGGCAAACACACCTCTTCCCCCCAGAAAACCATGGAACTCCACATGTAAGAGCCAAATATTTGCTTCACAACTCAGGGGTCATGGGCTTCAGTACAAGCTGCAATTCTCAGTCTTGACTCAATTTCTTCCTCGATTGACTCTGCTGACCAGCAGCTGAACTGAGTGAAAATTTCAATCACTATTCTCATTTCAGAAGGTGGTAGCAATGCTTTGTATGTAAGTTAAGAGCAGCAACAAAAGATAGCGGTCACCATTTTTGTACAGTTCACTGCAACATCCTCAGGTGATTCCACCTGTCTGTCCCACCATCCTCAGATTGTACAATGTGGCCAAAGTGAAGCACTCGAATTGGGGAATTCAAATAGGAAGCACCTTCTCTTCAAAAGCTCATCTCAGTTTGACACACCAGTGTTTACATTTTTGTGACATTTAACTGTCCTGTTAAAGACGATGTCCTAAAGCAATTCACATTATAAAAATGTGTGGAACCAACCAATCTCAAACAACAGAGGTGCTTCGTCTATTTATAAGCAAGAGAAAGGCTGGGGTATACTGATGCATTTTCATTTGCCGAATGTAGTTCACAGAGATAGCTGATGTGCATCATAGAGGTGCTCAACACATTTATAAAGGAATCCAGCCAATTCAGAGAAAAAGATCGGTGCCAGTAAAATATCCTAACATGTGTACCTACAGATTACCCTGCAGGCTGGTCTGACCTTTAAGATTATGAAAGGTTTTGATAGAATACACAGAGAGAGTGTATCTACTTGAGGGGTAGAGCAAAATTAGAGGCCATCAATATAAGATAGTCACCAAGAAAGCAAATAGAGAATTTGACAGAAACTTCTTTTAACAGAGAATAGTGACAATGTGGAACTCGCTACCACAGAGAGTAGTTGAAGTGAACAGTGCAGATACATTCAAGCACAAGAAGGAAATAGAGGGTTTTGTTGATATGGTTAGATGGAGAAGGATGGGAGGAGGATCAAGTGGAGCATAAACGTTGGCATGGACTAGTGGGATGGAATGGCCCGTTTATGTGCGGTATGTTCCGTGTGATATGTAAATCGACAACACCCAGAATGCACACTGATTGCTCCAATAAACAATGTAATTATTAGCAACTCCAGGTGTGTTCATGGGACCTCGAATGTCCACTAGTGAATCACAGGAAAACACACATCTGGGGAAGTTCTTCACACAGAAAGTATTCCCCTAGATTTACTTCCTTAACGGATCAAAACAAATGTATTTCTTGAGAGTTTGCTTTATTGCGCATGCTATCAAGTCAAACAACTAGAGGGTGATGCACAGAGCTTGCGGTATTTGATGTAGCTTGAGGTGATTATAAATAAACCAGTTTAAGAGATGGATTTGTTTTGGTAGGATAACTCAATTCTAGCAGTTAGTCTATTACTGAAGACTTCAGGCCTAATCTTTATTTCATCCATTGTCAACATTTATACCAACAGCTCAACTTAATCACAGCCATTTGATGAAATCCTTTTACATCATAATCTTTTGCAGATTATAGCAATTGCAAGTCTTTTACACATAGAAATGATTTGTATTCCAGGTTGCATCATTAAAAGCTCTGCACTGAATTTTACATAGGAGGCAGGGCTTCAGGAGCTGGGCCAAAAAGGCAGGGAAAACCCTGCCTCAGCCTATTCGTGTCCCCCGGAACAATCCTCCGTTATTTTTCTGTCTAAGTGTCCCGCGCCAGGGTCCCCATTCCTTTAAAAGATCCAGCCTCCAACAGCTGCCAGCCAATTACAGCGTCACCACTGGCAGTGGTCACTGCCAGTACTGCAGAGGCCTTGGACCCAGGCCTAGTGCTGGAACACCAGACCTCAGGGAAGTGAGGCAGAGTCGCCAGGACCAGTCCGAGGGGGGGGTGAGAGGGTAGGTTTGAAGTCCAGAGGTGGGGGGTGGGGTCTATGGAGGTGGAGGTTTGGCCAGACGGGGACCCACCACCCCTCCAAGCCACTTAAGGGCCTCAATTGGCCTCTGAGTGGGAAGGTTATCGTCGGCCTATCCCGTCCCTGGCAAAATTCCTTGGCAATGAGGCAGTGTTGGACACTCCGCCCTGCCACCCACCGCAATTCTATTGCCGCCCCCGGAGGGGCCCATAAAATCCAGCCCCCTGAAGAGGTAACAAACAATGAGATAAAAGTTCAGCCTATTCTTACTCCAACATCTATGTTGTTACAGCATGAAAATTGCTAAAATAATAAATTCTGCCACGGTCCACAATAGACTTCCAATGACATTTACTGAGTAGATACAATGTGGACACGCCGACTCTCGCAAATTCATCACGAGACACCGGATTTCTGATCCTTGCTTATGATCTTGTGCTGGAACTCAGAGATCTTGCAATTTTTTTTTATATAAACACATGCACATGCCTGCGAAAGAGGCCGAGGCTTTTCCCAAAGTTTACGTGATGGCTCCGGCAGTCGTGAGGAAGACGGCTAGTGCTGGGTTGTGGCTCATGATGACGATCTTTAGTAAGTGGCCAGTCTGCTAGTGATCAGATCCGCATGGGTCTTAAACGTTGTAAAACTTCAGACAGGTCTTATTCACATTCTTTGAATTGTTTATATTTTACAGTGGAAGGTTAGTGAAAGCTTTGTAAGGTCTGTGGTGTGCACATTTCCAAGATTATTTAGTAAGGTTCAAACATGTAATATTTTATTTGACTGAAAACCAGCCCCTACAGGAGATGTGCAAATAATGTGTATTTTGCATTCAGCAGGTTTTCCAGCTCTGTTGACTTCTGTTCTTCCAAATCAACGGAATCTCCACTAGATCACCGAACCCAGGGATTTGTTAATAGTTTCTTGTAGAGCATTTTAATTTATTTCCTAGATTTATATATTACTATGGTATTTTTTTCCGAGAGGGCAACTAAGAACATAAGAAATAGAACAGGAGACGACCATTGGGCCTGTCGAGCTGTCAATACGATCTTATACCAAAACTCAACTTTCCCACCTGCTCCTCATATCCCTCAATTCCGTGAGAAATCAAAAATCTATCGATCTCACTCTTGAACGTACTCAACAATGGAGCACCCACAAGGTCCATTAGTTCCTGTGCTGTTAATACTGGATAGGAAAATACAAGGGGATATGTTTTCTTTTTTGACAATTCTGTATCGGTCTTTCCATATTATTTTTCTAAATTGGTTTGAAAGAATTAATGATTTATATACCAAATCTCTTGGATTTTTAAGAGTTTGCCTTTTGACTTATGAGACAGTGGGGTTGGCATTACTTCAGATGTTAAACAAAAATAGGATGAATGACATTTCAACTGAATTGTAAACAACGTGTGACAGGAAGAGCTAACAGTATTATGTCCCTCAGACTGGCGAAAATAAAAGCCACTGTACATTCTATTTTAATAAAATGGAGAAATGCAACTGAAGATTACACTTATTTAGCAGTTACCTCTTCCTACAAAATGCACTGCACACAGCTTTTGTTCCCAAGAATGGAAATTCGTTAAATTCTGCAGACTAAAAAGATGTTTATTTCTGATATTTAAACTGTTGCATCAAGACAGGTTTCTGAATGTTTCTTCTAGTGAAATTAAGAGCAGACTAGCTCAGTGCTACTAAAGAGCTGAAAAATAAATAATGCTGTAGGAGGATGTTACTGAACTGTCAGAGAGCTTAATGGACTGGAGAGAAATCGCAACTCCATTAGCTTCTTAAAAGCAGGCAAGATGTGTCCTGCATTCAAAAAAGCAGTTACAAAAGAGATTATAATGCCAAAAATAGATGGCATTAATGGAATATCTTTGGCTTTTTGTAGCTGGATAGTCCAAGATAGTAGTTAGGTCTTTTAGCCATTCCTGGCAATTTAAAGTTACTGTACAGGATGTGCAATAAAGAAAATGCATCTTTAGAGACAGAGCACATTGTAAGATTTTATTCTTCCCTTCCCAAGTGCAATTACCTCAGAACAGTACAGTCTGTTATTTAAATGTAGTGAAGCCAAGTTCCACAGCAGGGAATTATTTTCATTCATTTTGAATTCCTATTGCACTCACATCTGCCCTAATTATGTTTGTATATCTCATTACCAGATCTCCTGGAGGATTGCTCAGACAGAGTTGGAAGAGCACCATTCTATAATAGGGGTGTTTATGCGATCTACAGTGACTAAATAAAAATGGAATCTGACGTATTAAGTGCTGTCTTGCTACTTTCTTTTTAAAACCAGTACTTCGGGGCCTGCAAATGTACCAACTGCAAGTAGCTACCTGCTATTTAGCAATACTGGGGAGACTGAAGAAACCACCGGGGCAAAAACTTCTAAAAGCAATCATAACCTTTTTTTTTTAAATGAAGAATGGAGCTAAATCCTGACCCATGTGGAGGATAAATTATCTTTTCACCAAACCAGTCCATACATCAGGAAAGTGTGGAAAAGATTGGGTTCATTGTGAACAAGATTATGTAACTGCTATACGATCAAATCTAAAATTTAAAGCTAAGTAACTAAACATTATAGTCTGAAGATGACAAGATAAAATTAAGTTTGGCCAAATACTGAGAGGTCATAGTCACAAGAACCACAAATTCCAAGTAGATTCAATTTATTAAAATTGTAAATGCCCGAACATTATGTAGAATATTCTTTATAACCCTGAAACTACTCCAGTAAGAGCTTGGGGACAATGTCTCTTTTGTTAGTCAACAAGAATCCTTTCCCAACCAATTTATTCAATTTTAAGCAAAACTACTAGCCTCTAACTAAAATCTTGTGCTTGCTAAATGATTTCTGCTGACCTGACTGATCTACCAGTAAGCAGATAAACCTAATTTACGCATCAGAATCATATTGGAAAGTGCTTCACTCAACAATTCAGCTAAAATGTACCACATGGTACCAGAATACACAAACATAGAAGGTATCAGGTTCCATCCCTTGTTCAGTTAGTTCTCCAGCAGATGAAGACATTAATTGATCTCTGTGCACTGAGGCGAAGGGAGGCCAAAGCCCAGCATCCCCATTTCTAATTCGTGATCCCTGCCTGGAAGTAAATACCTGGATGCAATCAAATTGGATTTGGCTGCGATACCCCTCGGATTGGGCGGCCTGTTGATACTAAGTAGGATCACATAATAAAATAGCCACTTAGACAAATGAATGGGAGTTGAAGTCATCCATGGAATTATAGCTTCAAACACTACCATCAAGAGAGGTGTGAAGGAAAAAAAAATGCAGTTCGTTGAGGCACTTGGGGAATTATCATCTCTTACATCACCTTAACTATTTTCCTTAGAAATTTTTTCCCATGTAGATTAAGCAGCTGTCCTTCCATAGGAGAGTTAGAGCTTTTGTGTCACTAACACAATACAGCAATACTAACTCTAGGATCCAAACTAAATTACTTAAAATGGAAGTGGATATAAAAAAATCCACGAGCATACAGTACACCAAATGAAAAGTGAAGTCATAAAGCTGAATGATCTGAAATTCAAATGGTTATTTGATTAAACCATTTCAGATTTGACAGAGATGTTCAAAACCTTGAAGGGTTTTGACATAGTAAGTGAGAAACAGTTCCCAGTGGCAGAAGGACACAGATTTAAGATGATTAGCAGAAAAAACCAGAGGCGACCTGAGGTAACACTTTTCTACGTAGCGAGTTGTTAGAACTGGAATGGACTGCCTGAAGGGGTGGAGGAAGCAAATTCAATAATAATCTTCCGAAGGGAATTGGATACATAGTTGAAGTGAAAAACTATTTGGGACGATGGGGAAACAGCAGGAGAGTGGGACTAATTGGATAACTCTCTCAGAGAGCTGGCAAAGGCACGGAAGACCAAATGGCTGCTTCCTGTGCTACATTATTCAATGATTAGTAAAAAAAAAAAATCAAAAAATAACTGCTGAAAGCCTTCTGTATAGGGAATTGTTACTTTCAACTAAGTTGAGTGAGACATTATTTGTCTTCAAGCCAGTATTTAATGCACTACTGTACTGAAGAGATTAATTATTCCTTCACTGTCAAGATTGCCAATTAAGTTCCATTTCCCTGATCAGAAGCAGCACCCATTATTTAAACTTCTGGCCAAAGTTAATCTAATGAAAGCAATTCACAGGCCGTAACAACAATTTTTTTTATTCACTCACGAGATGTGGACATTGTTGGCAAGGCCAGCATTTATTGCCCATCTCTAATTGCCCTATGAAGGTGGTGGTGAAACACGCTCATGAAACGCTGCAGTCCAGATGTTGAAAGTACTCCCATTGTGCTTAGAAGTAGGCAGTTCCAGGATTTTGACCAAGCATTGATGGAGGAATGATGATATATTTCCAAGCCAGGATGGTGTGTGACCTGGAGGTGGTGCCGTTCCCATGTGCTTGCTGCCCTGCTCCATGTGGGTGGCAGAGGTTGCATGTTTGGTAGGTGCTATTGAAGAAGCCTTGGGGAATTGCTGCAGTGCATCCTGTAGATGGAACACAGTGCAATCATCAGCAAACATCCCCACTTGTGACCTTATGATGGAGGGAAGGTCATCAAAGGACAGCTAAAAATAGTTGGGCCTAGAGCACTGCCCTAAAGGAACACCTACAGCAATATCTTGGGGCTGAGATGATAGGTCACAAACACAACCGTCTTCCTTTGCACCAGTGGAGAATTTACTCCCCCCACCCCCCGATTCCCACTGACTCCAGTTTTGCCAGGGCTTCTTGATGCCAAATTTGGCTAAATGCTGCCTTGATATCAAGGACAGCCACTCTCAACTCACCTCTGGAGTTTGGTCCCTTTGTCCATGTTTGGACCAAGGGTGTAATGAGATCTGGAGCCGTGAGCAACAGTTGTCCAGGTTATTGGTGAGTAAGTGCCACTTCATAGCGCTGTTGATGACCACTTCCATCACTTTGCTGATGCTTGAGAGTAGACCAATGCGACGGTAATTGGTCAGATTGGATTTGTCCTGCTTGTAGCATAGGATAGGACATACCTGGGCAATTTCCCTTTGTCAGATGGATTCCAGTCTTGTAGCTGTACTGGAACAGCTTGGCTAATAGTCCAGCTAGTTCTGGAGTACAAGCCCCAGCACTACAGCCAGGATGTTGTCAGGACCCATGGCCTTTTCTGTATACAGTGCACTCAGCCATTTCTTGATTTCACCTGCAGCAAATCAAATTGGCTGAAGGCTGACTTTTGTGATGTTGGGGAGGGTGGTGGGGGGCGGGGAGAATCTGGAAGAGGCCATAATCGATCATCCACTTGTCACTTCTGACAGAAGATGGCTGCAAACGCTGCAGCCTTGTCTTTTGCACTCACGTGCTAGGATCTACCATTATTGAAAATGGAGATGTTCTTGGAGCTTCCTCCTCCTCCCATTGGTTGTTTAATTGTCCATCATTTATGACTGGATATAGAAAGTTTGCAGAGCTTAGATCTGATCCTTTAGTTCTAGGAATCTTAGCTTTGTCTATCGCATGCTGCTTCAGCTATTTAACATCCATGTAATCCCGTGCTGTAGCTTCACCAGGCTGGCATCTCATTTTTAGGTATGCCTGGTGCTGCTCTTGGCATGCTCTTCTACACACTTCATTGAATCATGGTTGATCTCCTGACTTGATGGCAATGGTAGAATGAGGAAAGTGCCAGGCCATGAGGTTACAGATTCTGGTAGAATACAATTCGGCTGCTGATTAACTACAGCGCCTCATGGGTGCCCAGTTTTGAGCTGCTAGATCTGTTCTGAATCTATGCCATTTAGCACAGTGATAGGGCCACACAACACAATGGAGGGTGTCCCCAGTGCGAAGATGAGACAAGGAGTGTGCAGAGTCAGTCCTACCAATACTGTCTTGGACAGAGGCATCTGCAGCAGATTTTTGATGAAAAGGTCAAGTAGGATTTTTCCTTGTGTTGGTTCTCTCAGCCTCATGCTGGGAGCTAGATCCTTCAGATTTTTGCCAGCTTGGTCAGTAATGGTGCTGCTGAGCCACTGTAAGTGATGAACATTGAAGTTCTCCACCAAGACTAGATTCTGTACCCTTGCTGACCTCAGAGCTTCTTCCAGGTGATGTTCAACATGGAGAAGTACTGATTCATCAGCTGAGGGAGGGCAGTAGGTGGTAATCAGCAAGACGTTTCCTTGCCCATGTTTGACCTGATGCCATGAGACTTCATGGGGCCCAGTATCAAAGTTGAGGACTCCCAGGTCCACTCCCTCCTGACTGTATAGTGCTGTGCTGCCACCTTTGGTGGGTCTGCCTTGCCAGTGGGAAAGGATATATCCTGGGATGGTGATGGAGAACTGAAAAGTGCTGGAAATGCTCAGCAGGTCTGACAGCAGCTATTCATTCTGATGAAAGGTCATCAACCTGAAACTTTAACTCTGTTTTTCTCTCTCCACAATTCTGCCACACCAGCTGAGGATTTCCAGCATTTTCTGCTTCATTTTAGAATTCCAGCATCTGCAGCATTTCACTTGTGTAATTGGGATGGAGGAGTCTGGGCCAGATGGGATTTATCCTAGGATACTCTGGGAAGCCAGGGAGGAGATTGCAGAGCCTTTGTCCTTGATCTTTATGTCGTCATTGTCGACAGGAATAGTGCCGGAAGACTGGAGGATAGCAAATGTTGTCCCCTTGTTCAAGAAGGGGAGTAGAGACAGCCCTGGTAATTATAGACCTGTGAGCCTTACTTCGGTTGTGGGTAAAATGTTGGAAAAGGTTATAAGAGATAGGATTTATAATCATCTTGAAAAGAATAAGTTCATTAGCGATAGTCAGCACGGTTTTGTGAAGGGTAGGTCGTGCCTCACAAACCTTATTGAGTTTTTTGAGAAGGTGACCAAACAGGTGGATGAGGGTAAAGCCGTGGACGTGGTGTATATGGATTTCAGTAAAGCGTTTGATAAGGTTCCCCACGGTAGGCTATTGCAGAAAATACGGAAGTATGGGATTGAAGGTGATTTAGTGCTTTGGATCAGAAATTGGCTAGCTGAAAGAAGACAGAGGGTGGTGGTTGATGGCAAATGTTCATCCTGGAATTCAGTTACTAGTGGTGTACCGCAAGGATCTGTTTTGGGGCCACTGCTGTTTGTCATTTTTATATATGACCTGGATGAGGGTGTAGAAGGGTGGGTTAGTAAATTTGCGGATGACACGAAGGTCGGTGGAGTTGTGGATAGTGCCGAAGGATGTTGTAGGTTACAGAGGGACATAGATAGGCTGCAGAGCTGGGCTGAGAGATAGCAAATGGAGTTTAATGCGGAAAAGTGTGAGGTGATTCACTTTGGAAGGAGTAACAGGAATGCAGAGTACTGGGCTAATGGGAAGATTCTTGGTAGTGTAGATGAGCAGAGAGATCTTGGTGTCCAGGTACATAAATCCCTGAAGGTTGCTACCCAGGTTAATAGGGCTGTTAAGAAGGCATATGGTGTGTTAGCTTTTATTAGTAGGGGGATCGAGTTTCGGAGCCACGAGGTCATGCTGCAGCTGTACAAAACTCTGGTGCGGCCGCACCTGGGGTATTGCGTGCAGTTCTGGTCACCGCATTATAGGAAGGATGTGGAAGCTTTGGAAAAGGTGCAGAGGAGATTGACTAGGATGTTGCCTGGTATGGAGGGAAGGTCTTACGAAGAAAGGCTGAGGGACTTGAGGTTGTTTTCGTTAGAGAGGAGGAGGAGGAGAGGTGACTTAATAGAGACATATAAGGTAATCAGAGGGTTAGATAGGGTGGATAGTGAGTCTTTTTCCTCGGATGGTGATGGCAAACACGAGGGGACATAGATTTAAGTGGAAGGGTGATAGATATAGGACAGATGTCAGAGGTAGTTTCTTTACTCAGAGAGTAGTAGGGGCGTGGAACGCCCTGCCTGCAACAGTAGTAGACCCGCCAACTTTAAGGGCATTTAAGTGGTCATTGGATAGACATATGGATGAAAATGGAATAGTGTAGGTCAGATGGTTTCACAGGTCAGCGCAACATCGAGGGTCGAAGGGCCTGTACCGCGCTGTAATGTTCTATGTTCTATGGTCTACAAAGTAAGATCCTGTGATTATGACAATTTCAGGCTGTTGCTTGACTAGTCTGTGGGACAGCTGTCCCAACTTTGGCACAAGTTCCCAGTGAGCTGTGCCTTTGTCACGTCTGAGTCCAGTGCCTAGATTGATGCCCAGCGGTCTGTCCAATTTTACTCTCATTGTAGTTTCTCATAGCCGCTTAGTGCAACTGAGTGGCTTGTTAGGCCATTTCAGAGAGCAGTTAAACAGATTCCCTCACATACAAAGGTTAAGCAATTTTAATGACCATGCATAAATCTGATTAAATCCAAGAGGGAACATTACCAGTCGGACATATACTTTTTCATTCCAAGGGCAGTTTTGTTCTGTGTACAGGAGTGGAAGAAAATGATTGAAATTGAGACAACCTAAAAGATATGAAAGGTATTATATGAATGTAAATTCTTTTTCTTCCACCCTACATTGTGCCATGCCCATGTAAATCAAAGAAAACCCTTGCTGAACTCTTAACATTGGCATCCATTGTTCTTCGCTTTCTCAGGCAATGCCAAATCATCCATTCTCTAATCCAAATATCTTCGTCCCCACACAGCACATGCCACTGGCTCTCTTCCATTAGCTACCTCTATTACTTCATTCGAGTGTTAACACTTCTGTTACTGTGCCAAGGGATCAACCTTCAGTGCAAACTCCCACACATCAGTCTCCCCACACCCCCCGCCCCCCCCCCCAGACTATTCAGCTGCTACCCATGTGCAACACCATACAAAGTATCTCCTCCCAGATGAGTAAGGCTCTCTCCATTTAACCTTGGATATTGAGATTTTGGGTCTCTCCAAAACTTGGGTACTAATGGTGACTTCTTCCCACTCACCAAAGATTCTCCATCCAGCACAACATTGCATCAGATCCCCTTCCTAAACTGCTACACAGAGCAGTATGTCATTCACCTCACTGTCACACCTTGGTCTGCTCACTTCTCTCCCACTTTATTCACATCGAAGAACTTCATTTTACATTAACCTCAACGAAATCGCCTCAATTTTTGCACTGAATGACTTATCAGACTTGAACTTCAAGCTCCAGCTAACTTCCAAGAACACAAGAAATAGGTGCAGAAGTAGACCATATGGCCCATCGAGCCTGCTCCGCCATTCAATATGATCATGGCTGATCTTGGGTTTCAATTCCACTTTCCTGCTCGCTCCCCATATCCCTTGATTGCCTACGAGACCAAAAGTCTATCCATCCCAGCCTTGAATGTATTCAATGATGGAGAATCCACAACCCGCTGGGGTAGAGAATTTCAAAGATTCACAACCCTTTGAGTGCAGCAATTTCTCCTCATCTCAGTCCTGAATAATTGGCCCCTTCTCCTGAGACTGTGTCCCCACGTTCTTGATTCACCAACCAGTGAAAACAATCTCTCAGCTTCTAACCTATCAAGCCCTTTCAGAATTTTGTATGTCTCAATTAGATCGCCTCACTTCTAAACTCCAGAGAACATCGGCCCAATTTACTCAGCCTCTCATCATAGGACAACCCTCTCATCCCAGGGACCAATTTAGTAAATCTTCTCCCCTTGGTGATGCTGGGGGAGCTAACTTGCATGTTCCTCATGTGCCCTCTAACTCCAGATTCCTTCTGCCTTATTCCATCACCCATGACATGGATACCTTCATCAATCTAGTCCACAGCTACCATGCCTTTATTTCACAACAGCAGAAATTAAACACCTCCAAGAAAGGAAAAAAAGGGAAGATTGGTCAAAGAAAAATACAAAATCTTTTTTTCTGCTTCCAATTTTCCCTCATACTCTCCTGAAGACATGAGTTCACATTGAACTACAATGCTACAGACTCCATAGTCCTACAATACGTTATCTGAATGACCATTCATTCATGAGCCATGATCATGGATTGTCATATGCTACTCACCATGGAAGGAGTCATAAGCAAGCACAATCCAGTCCATTCCAGAAATATGCACTTACTAGTGGAGGTCACTGGATTACAATCAAGAATAGGATCTGTGTCTGATTACCCTCTCGCAAGCCCACCATGACATCATAATTGCAACGGATCAACGGGACAGATCAAATCAAATCAAACCAAACCTAGGACCTAAAGTGCACTTACCCACAGGGCACTTTAACTAAAGTCTTACTGAATGCAGACAACTTGGAACCACTTTTAATGTCACCAATTTTAGCTTTACAGATACATGCGTACAAACATCATTGCTACCTCACCAAATGCTCAGTTAAACGTTAAGCTAAATTTTAATGAGTGGATTTAAATTATCAGTAATATTGTCACTGCAAAAATTGGTTGATAAAGCTCGACAGGTCAGAGAAGAGGAAATTGCATCTCATAATAACTCAGAGGACAATCCCCTCTATTCGTTTTAACTTCCATATTTTCTACTTACCAGCAGACAAGGCCAGCAGTCACAGCCGTCCACATGACACAGCATGAATGTGGCTTCTTGATTTCCTCATCATTGGTTCGTTTGCAGCAGCAGAGGCACAATAAGTAAATGGAAATGAAAATCAAATTGAGACCCAAGCCAACTGCAGCTATTGCAGCCAAAAACATCAGTGCCTGAAGAAAAATAAAAAGATGACATTTAAAAAATTGCTTGGGATTTGTATCACCTGTATCACAGTCAATAATTTAACTTCTCTGTCTTCATTTATTAATCAATAAAAGTAAAGGTCTTCGTTGTTGTAATTTTCAGCTTATAACATAGACCAGTGACAGGACATAAATCATTCAGCCCAATGAGATTGTGCTAGTGCTAACACTTCCATTGGAGACATCCAGTATACTTGTGACAGACTGTTTGACCCAACTTGGAATTCGGACCATATACCTCAATTTAGAGTATCCTTGCATCTCCAATGAATGATCATCACTTCATTTTATGACTGACATAAAATTATAAACAATACTGTTCTCACAATAATGCCAATTCAGAGTACTCAGAGGTGACAGTTTTGGACAGTCTGCCAAGGAATTTAGGATGATGAAATTGCCATTTAAACAGTTCGAGCTGAGCTGTGAATCACAACAAATTTCATCTGCAAATTTGTTCTACTTCAATATTAACTTCTTTGCTTGTTATTTTATCCTTGAGCAGTCATTTAAACCCTTAGAACTTCTTACTATTTTGAAGACAAATTTTATTTAATTGAAATGTTTTTTAAATTGCTGAAACCAGCAATCTAGTGCAATTAAAACAGTAAATAAAAAGTCATAAATAGGTGGGAAATAACCTGTGAGGAGGACACAGAGTCTACAAAGGATATATATGTATATATGTGCATGTATATACATGGTTAAGTGAGTGGGCAAGAAGGTGGCAGATGAAGTATAATGTGGGGAAATGTCAGGTCATTCACTTTGGTAGAACAAAAAAAAAACTTTTTTTTTTAAATGGTGAGAAACTATTAAATGGTGAGAAACTATTAAATGGTGGTGTTCAGAGGGATTCGGATGCCCTTGTACTTGAAACAAAAAAAGTTAACATGCGGGGCAGCACAGTGGCGCAGTGGTTAGCGGCGCAGCCTCACAGCTCCAGTGACCCAGGTTTGATTCTGGGTACTGCCTGCGCGGAGTTTGCAAGTTCTCCCTGTGACCGCGTGGGTTTTCGCCGGGTGCTCCGGTTTCCTCCCACAGCCAAAGACTTGCAGGTTGATAGGTAAATTGGCCATTATAAATTGCCCCTAGTATAGGTAGGTGGTAGGGGAATTGAGGGAAGGTGAGGATGTGAGAGGGTAATGGGATTAATGTAGGGTTAGTATAAATGGGTGGTTGATGGTTGGAACAGACTTGGTGGGCCGAAGGGCCTGTTTCAGTGCTGTATCTCTAATTAAAATAACTACAGCAAGTAATTATGATGCAAATGGTATGTTGATCTTTATTGCAAGGGGCCTGGAGTATAACAGTATGGAAGACTTACTGCAATTGTACAGACCTTTGGTGAGACTACATTTGTGCACAGTTCTGGTCTCCATATCTAAGGAAGGACATTGCTGAGGATTCACTTTTAACTTTGCTTTAATCCTAAAATTGTGTCCCTTTTCTTGATTGCCCCACAAGAGGGGAAGGATCATTTCATGGCAACCTGTTCAATCCCCTTCATCATTTAAACACCTTAGTCAAATCACACCTTAACCTCACAGATTCACATCCATTTATAACTCTTTTCTTTTTGATTTCCTAGGAGTGCAACCCAGGTTTTCCAGCTATCTAACTATAACTCAGCCCCTTCAATTACTAAATCATTGCTGGAGTTCATTCAACACCAATATATACCACCTGAAAAGGGATGGTAGGGGAAGAAAAGGGAAACACGCTGCCGAAGACTGAACATTATTTTAAATGAGCTCCAATTAGTGATCGATATAACTGAAGTAGTATTTAGTCATTTTTTAAATATTTTAAGCCTCTTGTAATGAAGCCCAACTTCTTATTTGCCTTTTCGAACAGCTTTCAATGACTTATGTGTTGGATCCTTAAATCACCACTAACCTACACCCTGCCTTGTGGCTTGCCACTGATGTTATATGTCTATTGGCCATTGTAATGCCCAAAACATGGGCAGGATTTTGGTGGGCCTGATTTCAGACGTACATCATGAGTACCACAAGGCACCCTCCCCCCAGCACTCACCTTGCCCATATAAAACGACCAGATGACAAAATCAGTAGTTTTGGACTGTTGAGGTTAGATTCTTAAAAGCTATGCCCTACAATTTAATGACTAATGCAAGTATCTTTTGCAGGAGAGGCATTGATATTTAGTAGTAATTATTCCCCTGCATTAGCTTATTTAGCTGTTAACAGTGTATTTTGCATTAAAGCCTGGCTACCCGACCCAAACCCAACTACGCATGTCGGGTTCGGGTCGGGTCGGACTGTACTGTTTTGTTTGGTATTATTTTCTTTTTAATCTATGATTTTTTTTTAATGTTTCAATAATATGTTTGATATTTTCAGGTCAGGACGGGCATGAGAATAAAATTAAAGGACTCGGGGCCCAGGTCGGGTTCAGGTTGGCTGTTGGGTCGGGCCCAGGTCGAGTTTTAATTTTATACCTGAGCCAGGCTTTATTTTGCATCTTAACATTGTTGTTTACTACAATTATGTACAGTATTGTTGACTGCTACTGCAAAGGAGCATGCACTAAATAAGCTGCCGATGACAGGAACTCCTTCTGGGGATTTCGAACACACTCCATGATTGAGCTGAAGAACATGAATTCACGAAGTGACTGAAAATGCAGGTGTAACAAACCTGAAGGCATTTATGTCCATTGCCAAAAAACTAACATTCAGAGATTCTGACAACTGTACCTTGACATAGCAAATCACCATCTTCTGCTTCACATGAGTGGCAGTCACCCAGATACACCACCCTTAGAGGGTGGCCTACAAACAATTTCTAGAGGTGGGGAGGGGAGGGGTGGGGGGCAGCTCTTCTCCATAGCTGTGATCCTAACCTAACATTGAGCCTTTATGCAGTTAGATCCTTTGAAGTTACTGACTTCTACCAGACCAGCCAATATGCAGTCCATAGATGTATCACACAAGTGATACATGATGTGTGTGCCAGGTGAAACATATTTATTACTTTGCCTGTGGAAAAAGAAAACCAGCTGGATGGGGCACAGTTAGTACCAATCACCAGTAACTTGGAATAGCCAGTGGTTCTAGTTCATTGGCCATAAACTGTGTAGATGATTCTCCTCCCCACCCCCCCAACCCCAATCCACTAAGATTTCATACTTTGAAAAATGTTTTCCCAGTTCAAGACCTGTACCTGTTTAAAAAAACTCAAAGTGAGGATTTATAACACAGAAACAGAATATTCTGGAAACATTCAGCTGACTGGCAACAGTTTTACACCCAAAATACTAACCTATCGGCTCTCTATGCAGACTGAATTATTCACTGCTTATTTCCAGCATTTTCTATTTATTCTGCATTTACAGTGTATTTTCTAAATCTCTGTTCTGTAAAACCGACAGCATACCAATTGGAATAATTGCCAAGAGTGTTCAACAATCCATGATTAATGGGCAGTCATTCTCTCTCCATCACCCCCTGCCCCCACCCCAGTCACGAAGTTACATCATGACCCCCAACAAAATAAGTGCACCTCTCGGGTCTCTGGGTAGCTTCTGCCGAGTAACACAAACATATGCCTGGAAACCACCCAATTAGCCAAGTTGATAATTAGAGATTCGAGATCAATGTTAGGTACCAATCAGCACAATTCCCACAAGTAACCCCCTACTGAATAAATTACAGAAAATCATTCATTACAAAAACGTTCATTCGACATAACTGAGTCCAATTTCTAAAAGTTGGTTGGTTCAGAATTGAATTTATTTGCAGTCTCAATTTCTTTCTTAAATCTCATTTATTTAATGGCTCTACACTTACTGTAAAGGACAATGATACAAGCTTCAAAAAAGCTTTCCGATTGCAGTTCTGAAGACATACATAATACGTAAAGAAAATGTCAGAAGCCGCACCTTGCACTATCAGTTAGCTAAAGACCATGTTTACTAGTGAAAGAGGTTTACCCTTGGGTTCAGATTGAGAATGCAACTAATCCACTGGCTTGACCATATGCACTACACACAATTATACTTTTTTTTAAAAAACTGTTCCAGTCAGATGGTCTGTGTGGAGCATTTGGAAGCACCAGCTAGTTACCCTATTATTTACCAAGACAGGAAAAGAGAGTTCTGTACTGAGCTAACTTGGATTTCAGTTTTAACTAGGAGATTATGGGAATTTATTATGCTGGTTCACAGTACTGTCTCCAGATCACTGCTCTTTCAATGTACTGTGGAAAGGAGCTTTGTAGAAGCAACCTGCCAAAATGGAAAGCCAGTATTCATAGCACATTGTCCGCATACAATAAGCGATTTGCAAGAGAACTGTCATTTTCCCTTATATAACATTAATTGTGGCCTTGCCTCCACTTTTCAAACTACAAGTTAATTTACGATTGCACCAAGGCCTTTACTTTCGCTAATAAAAATCTATACTACTAGTGACTAAGTTCTCATTCAGCTACTTGGAGGCCAAGTATCTTAAGAAAATCTGAAGGATTTTGGTGAGGTCATAATTAACCCCTTTAAGAAACTTTTTCTATATTATGAACACTTCACAATTTACAAATAAAGCATTACAGTACTGCCCTGTTGCGTTCAGTTCTCTGGTAAGCACTGTCAATTTGGTGTACAGATCTTCCCCTGGTATAATAAAAGAATATTGATTGGTCACAATGGCAGAAAGAAAGAGTTTTCACCTGAATTTATGATTAATTATGTAAATGACCTTAGACCTGAGCACTGAGATTCAGGTCTGTCTTCAACAAGTGCAAAACACAGTTAAATTCAAACTGAATTTGACCCAAAGACAAAAATTAGCCCCAACAGTTCCAGACTAAATGATGAGGGGGAAAAAAAACAGGTTTGTGCACCATCAGCAATACTGCCACTCAAGCTACACAACAAAACAGTCTGACACTTTGATATCATACATTTGTTACCAACCACAGGAGAATTGTAAAACCAAAACTCAAAAACAAGTCTCCCCACCCAGTCTCAAAACCCAGCAGTGACATATACTGCACCACTGCATCCTTTGACTAGCTACAACTCAGAATGGCATTGCCACTTTTTAAAACCACTACTTGGGCAATCTGTTATCTTACAAGGCCAAAGCCCAACTATTTTTTGAAAATAAAAGCTTGAATGCATGCACAATATAAAGCCAAATGTTATATAAGCTGTTAAATAAAGTTTATCGCACTCAAGATAAATTAACTAGAAATGACGATATGAAAATAAGCACCTTTCATTGCAGTTATTAAAATATTCAGAGCAGCTCAACAAAAATCATTTACATCAGTTAACATTGTCATTTCTCCAGGCAGGGTGAAACCTTTGAATTTACATGCCCAAGATATTGATGGATGTAAAGAGATCATTTCCTTTCAGTTGCTGCCTACACCATTTGGCACCAGAATTATAACCATAGCATCTGAGTTAAATTTCCCTTTTTCACTTCATGCTGCAGCCATACATTTCTCTAGGATTTGGAGGCAGTGAGGGGGAGGGAGAGGAAGAAAGAGAGAGAGAGAGAGAGACACACACACACAAAACAAGGAGCCATTTTGGAGCCCTCCAATTTGAGGGAGCTGAGCAAGATGGTTTCAAATTCAATGACTTTTTACTTTTAAAAGCAGTGCATTATGCCCAACCTTGAAGACACAAAAGCATCTTGTGCCATCTATCCACAACTTTACCCCTTGGGTATCATTCCATGCTTTACTAGAATGTCATGGCTTCCTACTTGACTCACCACGTGAGGTGGTACAAAGAGTGAAGCAAACAAGAAAAACATGCATTGGTTCCTATGTGAAGCTCCAATCTGGAGTCTTGCCCCCAAGGATTCTTAATGCTCTGAACTACATTGCTGTACATGATTACCTGCTACATAACCTAAGAGAAATCGAGAATGAGCAAAGCCATTCAGTCCATTGAGGTTCATCCCTCAACTCATGGACCACAATTGCTTCTTGACTCAAAACCTTTTCAATACGTCACCTGTTTTTATTGGCAATTTTATTTTTAAAAACCAAGTTTTTCAAGAATTAATCTTGGTATCAATATAAAAGGGAGACAATTCAATAGGAAAAGCACTGGACCTCAAATAGGCAGGTAAATTCAGATAAAAATCAGAAAAAAAAAATTTTTGTTTTTATTTTGGAAATTTTTAACGCTCAAAGAAACAAGCAAGGGACGTAAAAAGGCAGCATTAAGTTAAATGACAAACAATCTTTTGCGCTTTTCATGAACACCACTTTCAATGGACTCACCATCAGACACATTTTACTCCAACACAGTTTCAAAAATAAACATGAACCTATCTTTACTCATCACCTGCCACTATGATGGTGACATAATAAAAATTGTTGGGAGATAATGCACCGAGGAATGATTGTGATCTTGCTTTCAGTAAGAGGTGTCATTGTGTTTTATCTGAGACAGCGTTTCATTGATGACCTCAGTTTTCAGCAGACTGTGTGTAAACACATTGCACTGCTGCCCTTTCCCCATATCTAAATTAGAATTAAAGATCACTCTTTGGTGTAGGATAAAGATGACCCAGGTCATTGGGACAAAAAGAGGAAATCCAAATTGCACAGGCTTGGCTTCTTTTTTCTGCCAAAATAAAACATCAGGAGGTTCGCACACATCACATCCATGATGTTAGAATGGCACACACAGGGCTGAATTTTATGATCCCATTGCTGGGAGTGGCAGCGGTCCCGCTTGTCACGTGAGCAGCCATGCTGCTGCGAATACGCAGCGGGCGGCCAGTTTGCATAATGGAGGCGGCTGTCTCCCTAAATCACGTGGGTTGCAATGGAGAGGCTGTTCACGGTGTCATCTGATGTTGGAGCTGGTACCATCTTTAAAAGGCTGCCAGCCCTGCATTTACTCTCTCACTAGATTATAAAGAAGCTCACTGAACCAAAACTTCTGTAGAGTTACAAAAATTTCTACTTCAGCAAACAGCCCCCTGGACATACTGCTGATCATGTCAGAGGTCCGAGCAAGGGTAGCCCCAAAGTTCAGTGATGCCTCCTCGCTGATTCTCCTCCAGGCTGCAAGGGAAAGGCAGGAGGAAATCTTCCCCAGGTTCTTGCCGCCTGACCAAGCAAGTCTGGACAGAGATCACAGAGGAGATCAGCAGCCGTGGGGTGGGGTGGGGGAGGGGTCACCTGACAAAACTGGGTGCAGTGGAGAAAGTGGCACATTACAAAATTGCTCGGCATGATCTGGGTGTCACTTCACATTATGCCACTGCCATTCCAAAGACAGGGAGATCACAAAACATTCAGTACAGATGGCTGGCTGCATATGTGAAACAAATCTCCCTCGTTTATATCTCAGCGCAAGTAAATCGCATGACAGGGTGAGTCACTATGAGATACAAAACATCACCCAGGTGATGATGAGGGGCCCATGTTCATTGAATTGTGCGTTGAAACGTTTGGCAATGTTCAATAGCTGCATCCTTGCTCTTTCAAAAGAAAGCCCACAACAGGAGGGTGGTGGCCAGCCCAACCTGGGTCCTCAGTCAGGCTGAAAAGGTGGCACTGGAACTAGCCAGTAGCCACGGTGAACGTGCCATCTCAGATGTGGAGCTCGGGGTCCCAGTGCGAGAAAGTGATTATTACCAACCAGCTAAAAATGCAAGAAGAATTAGCTCTGGCATGCTGAACGGGATATGTGTAGCCTAACCCACGTATGCTGTTTTCATTCCATCTTGCAGGTCGCCGTTCGCAGGTGACCGAAGCCCTTCTGAGAGACTGCCGACAACCTCGGAGGAGGATCAGCACTCAGAATGTACTGTCCCATGATTCTCCTGCACCTTCCACCAGCGCGGATAAATTTCACCTCGGTGGGAATCCACTCAGCTTTAGAATCAGTGTCACCTGGCGAGAGCACCACACACGCACCCAAGCACCTGAAGCAGAGACAGCCGAGGCCTCTGACAATTGAAGGACTGGTGGTGGCCAGGCCCATACTGATGACGAGCTTCTGGTGTCAACAGCACAGGGCATGCTGAAGTTTCAGGGAGAAATAAGGCAACATCTGGTAGAGATGCCAGAGGCCAGGAATAGCATTGTGCAGACGGTGGGGGAGTCCATTCCTGCCATAACTGCTGCCACGTCCCAGGCATACAAGTGCATCATCCATCGAGAGGTTGACGATCCTCTTGGAGAGCCATATCCCACAGATGCGCCATGATCTGCAAATGCTCGCCTTGGCCAGGAGTTCAGATCAGCACTGACAGGGTGAGAGCAGGAACAGGAGCTTGGAGATTTTCCCCAGTCCTAGTCCTTCTCTGGTAAGCAGGTAGGTTCCGACAAGCCTTGAAAGGGCGGAGGAGAGGCTGATCTCCACAACTGGGGGCGCCCCTCAGGGCGCTGAGTGTGGACACCGGCTCCTCAGCCCCTCCGCCAGCGTGTCCAGCTCCAGCAGCCATGACGCCGGAGTCCCACACCTGTGCAGGAAACCCTCAGGCAACAGGCACCCAGAGGACACCTGCCAAAGTCATCTCAGGCCAATGGGGCGTCTTGATCAGCAGCTTGCCCAGCTGCTCCCACAGGGATCACACCATGCAGATGTACCCACAAGCGTATATAAAAAAAACATACAAACACAAGTATTCACGGGTGACAACTATGTCATGTTGACTTTTATTAAATGCTCTTTTGTACTAACCATCAGCCTTCATTGTGTGCAAATCTGTTGCCAATATATTGTAATTGTGACTCTCTGAATCCCAGCATAACCCTTAGAGCGGTGCCAATATGACCATGGAAATTATCATGGCAGTGTGAATGAAGTAATCCACTGAATGCTCTCCCATGAGTATTAGCACACATTGTAGGTGGCCTTCGTTCAGGTGAGACAAATGGTATGGAGGTGGAGGACCACATCATGATGGTCAGTATATATTGCATTCTTATTGAGTAGACATCAGGGTTAATGAAATCGGTCATTTTAAGGTTGCCCTTTGCCTGGACTTCATCGTCGTGTTGTGCTCTCCCATAGCTGATTGGCCATGTCTCTCCTCCTCCTCGTCTTCATCAGAGGATGTTTGTTGCTCAAGCATGTTTTCCTTGTGTAAGGCCTCCCCTCTCTGAAGTGCAAGATTATGTGGAGCACAGCAGACCACCACGATACAGGCAATCCTCTCTGGGACAAACAGCAGGGCTCCATTAGATCGATCAAGGCAGCAGGACTTCATCTTCAGCAGCCCAATGGTCACTTGGATGGAGCCGTGACTAATGTTGTACCTCTCCTCCGCAGCATTGCAAGGGTTTCTCACAGGCGTCAGAAACCATGTTCAAGGTGTAGTCCTTGACCCCGAGAATCCATTCCTGAAGGCGAGTGAGAGGAATGAAAAGCTGTGGAACCTGGGACTATCAAAGTCTGTAGGCTGCTTCCCGGGAAGTGGGCACAGACCTGCAGGAAACGTTATCAGTGGTCGTAGACCAGTTGAACGTTGATTGATTGGAAGCCCTTCCTGTTGATGAAGGCGGCTGTTTGGTCCATGGAAGTCTTGATGGCCACGTACGTACAATCAATTGCACCTGTAGGAATCCAGCTGTTGCCCCAAATCCGATGGCCCACTCAGCCTTAGGGTCAGCGTCAGTCCGGTATTGCACATAGTCACTGGCCATCTTGAACAGGGCATTGGTCACCTCCTTGATGCAGCAGTGGGCTGCAGCCTGGGAGACCTCACACATGCCCCTGGTGGATCCCTGGAAGGTCCCGATGCATAAAAGTTGACGGCCATGATTAACTTGAGGGCCACAGGTATAGGGTGACCACCAAATCCCATTGGTCGCAAATCTTCATACAGAGGCCGCATATGTCTGACAGCTTCCCTGGATAGCCATAGCCTTCACTGACAGTGTCGCTCAGACATCTGCAGGTAGGTTATGCGAGTCCTGTAGACTCTGGCTGCTACTCTTTGCGCCTTGGAGCTTCTGTCTGAACCACAGCTGCCTCTTGGGCCCACCTGTGACAGAGGCACCTCAACACGCCAAGGGTATCCAGAAACTAAGGGTGAATGGGAGCCATGCAAACTTCCCTGGGCCCTTTTGGCTCCTTTCCAATGCAGAGATGAGCCTGTGTAACCAAAATATGTTTCTTCGATCTCTGCTCACTCAGATGCCCGACGTGGCTCTACAGTAAAGGTTACTGTTGGTCTAACATCTCTTCTAGAAATGCGAGACATCACACCCATAACAAGATCATTTAGGATACCCTCTAATAGCCCCCCAACACACAGAATATATGCGCTTCCAGAGCTGACCAAATTCGCCCACAACCCCCTTGCAGAATGACCCCCATTTGCACACAACCCACTTGTAGAGTTCGCCCAGCACGCATAACCCCCTTGGACACTTAGCATAGCGGCAATGGCCGCTGTACCTCCCCCCACCCCCACTTCCCTTATGCTGCTATGGTTAGGTTACCTTCCCTTTGGCCACACTGAGGACTCTTGCCTCGGTGCCATCAGCTTTTCAGGGTCGCAAAACTGAAGGCACATGATTGCTGCACGTCAGCAAAGAAATGGCATGATCGCAGTGAATTAGATTCAAATTTATTTAAAGCAGAATTTCACACATTTAAATGGTGATGCCGTCACGTCGGGGCGCAAGTACCGCCACGGTACTTCCGTGCCTCTGACAAAATTGGCACATGGGGTATGGCGCCAGGTTTCTTGGTGGTTAGCTCTACCAAGATTCTCCACCTCCCCAACCATGCCACGGAATCCGCCTCAGACGAGAGAACAAAATTCAGCTTGCAGCATTAAAGGTGATGCACACATCTGGATTGTATTTGTTAAATTGCGGGAAGCTTTTCCCCTCAAATTCAGGAAGAAGCCTGTTTAAGTCAATATGCCACATGTAAAGAATCCAGGAATTACAATTTTTTGGGGCCAGGGTAAGAAATTAAACTGATTTTACTGATTGCTGCATATACAGGTTATTTGCATCCCACTGGAGGGTCTAATTTGTTGCTACATTGTGGTAATTCATTCTTATACATTTGCCTTCCTGGAATATATTGCACTGTGAACAAATAATTTACTAGAGGTGAAGCTTTATGCCCCAACATGACTCATTTATAGTTCAGTCTCCAGTAGTCATCAATCCATCCCAGTTAATAGGCCAATTACAAAACTGGGAAGAAAGGTCACTGTGCCTGATTAACCTTTTCAGGTTGCCTCTCCCCATGGACTTTTGCATCAAAGCCTAGCTGGATAAACAGATTTTGATCATTCGAGCTAAACAGTCCAAGCACAATTTGGACAAGCAATTAACAAGGCCAGTTATAGCCAGCAAAACAAAAGGTCAGTTAACTGTAGAGGAGACAAGTACCAAATGACCTCTGTAAAAGTTTTCAGTTTTTCATAATCACCCATATACAGTAAGGCCCCAAACCAGTTACAGTAAAGAGCTCATATTTTAGGTGGTTGTTAGACAAGCAACTCAAAACGCCCAAAATATTCTTCAGCAGCAACAGCCTGCATAAGGGGCTTGGAGGTGTGTTGGGAGTTATTTCCCATGCAGTAACCGAGACACTTAATTTTAAACTTATTCAGTGCAATTACTTAGAATCATCGAATGGTTACTGCACAGGAGGAGATCATTCGGCCCATCACGTCTGTGTCAGCTCTCTGCATGAGCAACTCACCTAGTCCCACTTCCCTGCCTTTTCCCCGCAGCTTTGCAAATTTTCTCTCTACGGATAACTATCCAATTCTCTTTTGAAGGCCTCAATTGAATCTGGCTCCACCACAGTCCATTCCAGATCCTAATCACTCGCTGCATAAAAAATGTTGTCATGTTGCTGTTGCTTCTTTTGCCAATCACCTTAATTCAGTGCCCTCTGGTTCTGGATCCTTCAGCCAATGGGAACAGCTTCTCTCGATCTACTCTGTGCAGACCCCTCACGATTTTGAACACCTCCATCAAATCTCCTTTTAATCTTATCTTCTCTTTTACAAGGAGAACAACTCCAGCTTCTCCAACCTATCCACGTAACTAAAGTTCCTTATCCCTAGAACCTTCTCGTGAATCTCCGCACCCTTTCTAATGCCTTCACAACCTTCCTGAAGTCCAGTGCCCAGACTGAACACAATACTACAGTTGAGGCCGAACCAGTTTTTTTAAATACAGGTCTATCATAATTTCCTTGTTCTTGTATTCTCTGCCCCTATTTATAAAGCCCAGGACCGATATGCTTTATTAACCACTTTCTTAAGCTGCCCTGCAACCTTCAATGCTTTATGCACATACATCCCCAAGTCCCACTGCTCCTGCACCCCCTTTAGAATTGTACCCTTTAATTTATATTGCCTCTCCTCATTCTTCCTACCAAAATCAATCACTTCACACTTTTCTGCATTAAATTTCATCTGCCACTTGTCCACCCATTCCACCAGCCTCTCTATGTGCTCTTGAAGTTTATCATTATCCTCGTCACAGTTCACAGTATTTCCAAGTTTTGTATCATTCACAAATTTTGAAATTGTGCCCCATACACCCAAGTCTGCGTCATTAACATGTATTAAGAAAAGCAGGGATCCTAACATCCCTGGGAAACCCCACTATGTACTTTCCTCCAATCCGAAAAACAACCATTCACAACCACTCTTGGTTTCCTGTCACTCAGCTAATTTTGTACCCAGGCTGCCACTGTCCCTTGTATTCCACAGGCTCCAACTTTCCTGACAAGTTTGTTATGTGGCACTTTAATGCCTTTTGGAAGTCTATGTACACCACATCAACCGCATTACCCTCATCAGTTCTGTTACCTCATCAAAAGCTGAAGCAAGTTAAACACTATTTGCCCTTAACAAATCTATGCTGGCTTTCCTTAACTAATCCACATCTGTCCAAGTGACTATTAATTTTGGTACACATCCTGGATAAATCTGATCCCCAGGTCATTTTTCTCCCTGTAAAGCTTCCGATATGCAGGCCGAGTCATCCACTGGGAAGACTTAGAATTTGTGGCAATTAACTTGTAATCAAACACCTTTTGAAATGAGGTATTTTAGGAACTCTGCTCAAAAGAAAACAGATTGGCATGGAAGAATTCTTGTATGCCAAAACTGCTCTCTGTTTTAAAGAGATTACTCTAACTCCCGGGATTAGAGACAAAGGTCCTTAAAAAGAAATAAATGATATGTTGGTGAGTCAACACAATTTATCAGGACACAATATATGCTAACTAAATTTAAATTGTTTGTACAAATAGCTTGAAGCTACTTCTTTCCCTGGTCAGTTATGGCTAGCCTTTTTCCTCCTCACCAAGCTTCTGTCCGACTGTTTTCCTCTACAGTATGGCAACATTTTATCTCAGTGCTTCACTTTTCATCTTTCAAGCTTGATCAGTTTCATATGCTGCTTTTGGCAGTACAGTATTAACATGAAGATTTAAAATGAAGATTCCTGCATAGCAACATGAATAAATTATTCTGCATTCATTAAAGCTCCCTTCTAGTGTAGTCAGTTAAATATAGGTCCATTATACCCAAATTGGCATTGGAATGTGCTTTTCAAATTAATAGAGATGGAATATACTTTTGCAACAGTTTTTAATGCACACTTCAGCACCAAAGTGATTCAGGCTTTGTAGTGTTATGACATGTCAAAACCAGTATTCAAAGCTAAACATCCTCAACGATAGAGAAATGCTAAAAGGGAAGAATTGTCTGAAGGGGTATGCTCATCCTACAGTGCCTCGCAGAGTTACAGCAATCTTTCAAAGCATCTCTCTGGAAAGCTTTGTGAATCAGCACTTGGCAAAGTAAATGCACTTTAGGTCAGACAGGCAGAGTGAAAACACAAGAACCTTTTATTCAAGATTTATGCTGGTCAAGCAACAGCATTAAACTACTGCACCCTCATTTGATGTGCTACTGAGCCCTCCAGCTCAGGGAGGTCCCGGCTTCAAGACCTTGTCTGAGTAAGCTGATCTCACCAGGGGTAGCAAGAAGTGCATTACAAATGACCTCTGTGTCTCAGGGTTTGAAATCAAGAAACAAAGATACCAGGGTCCCATTCCCAACTGTTATGTAACTGGAAAGGGTACATCTGTGAAATTAAGCAATAACAGTATCGAGTTTGGCTGTAATGGCCCCATGTCAGAATAGAAATACTCTCAACTGCAACAAATGTCAGGCAGATTTAGACCATGACTCCCAAGACTAATTGAATTTATTGCAGTCACTTTGGATACTTTTACAAGGTTATCCAGACAAAGTTGATTCATGAAATAGTTGCTTATGCTTACGCCCATGCTAGATTGCCCAACATACACTCCAAGAGGTTTCTCAGACCTCCAACAAAGTCACCCAGGTTAGCTGCTGAAGTGGATTTGCCAACAGAATTTTTTCTTTTGAAGGCAGCATCTTTCTTCATCTGTTCTGAATGGAGGGATGTGACTAGTGGTGTTCCGCAGGGATCAGTGCTGGGACCTTTGCTGTTGGGAGTATATATAAATGATTTGGAGGAAAATGTAGCTGGTCTGATTAGTGAGTTTGCGGACGACACAAAGGTTGGTGGAGTTGCGGATAACGATGAGGATTGTCAGAGGATACAGCAGGATATAGATCGGTTGGAGACTTGGGCGGAGAAATGGCAGATGGAGTTTAATCCGGACAAATGTGAGGTAATGCATTTTGGAAGGTCTAATGCAGGTGGGAGGTATACAGTAAATGGCAGAACCCTTAGGAGTATTGACAGGCAGAGAGATCTGGGCGCACAGGTCCACAGGTCACTGAAAGTGGCAACGCAGGTGGATAAGGTAGTCAAGAAGGCATACGGCATGCTTGCCTTCATTGGTCGGGGCATAGAGTATAAAAATTGGCAAGTCATGCTGCAGCTATACAGAACCTTAGTTAGGCCACACTTAGAATATTGCGTGCAATTCTGGTCGCCACACTACCAGAAGGACGTGGAGGCTTTGGAGAGGGTACAGAGGAGGTTTACCAGGATGTTGCCTGGTCTGGAGGGCATTAGCTATGAGGAGAGGTTGGATAAACTCGGATTGTTTTCACTGGAACGACGGAGGTGGAGGGGCGACATGATAGAGGTTTACAAAGTTATGAGCGGCATGGACAGAGTGGATAGTCAGAAGCTTTTTCCCAGGGTGGAAGATTCAGTTACTAGGGGACATAGGTTTAAGGTGCGAGGGGCAAAGTTTAGAGGGGATGTGCGAGGCAAGTTTTTTTTACACAGAGGGTGGAGAGTGCCAGGGAAGGTGGTGGAAGCAGATACGATAGCGACGTTTAAGAGACATCTTGACAAATATATGACTAGTAAGGGAATAGAGGGATATGGGCCCTGGAAGTGCAGAAGGCGTTAGTTTCGGCAGGCATCAAGATCGGCGCAGGCTTGGATGGCCGAATGGCCTGTTCCTGTGCTGTACTGTTCTTTGTTGTCTACCAGTGACTGGGAACTCGTGTGGGAATTTTGCAGGATTCAAACTTGTATGTTTCACTCAGCAAGACCTCTTAAAAACTATCTCCCTTGCTCCGTTGAAGGCATTGATTCAAGTTGGGGTACAATTCCAATCTGAAGGTCATTCTTCACACATACACATGGAAAGGGAAGCTATTCGATCATGGATTGCCTCACAGTTAAGCCTGATCAGGTGCGTGTAATCACAGCCACACTCCAAAAGAGCATCACTGCATAGCAATAAACAGCAGAAAACTCAACTGATTTATTTTTCTGCCTTCTGATGCCTAGAACAAGGTCTACTAAAATTGTACACCTACTCCAGCCAAAAGCATGGGCTAATTACCTTCAGGAAATCAAAGAAACAGTTTGCAATGACTATTTCTGATTTCCAAACTAGTAGAAACTGCTTGGCCTCAAATCAGGAAAGAAGTTCAAATCTGAAATACACCCTTTGGGAACATCATACTGCACTACATGTGGTACGATGTGGATTTAAGTTCCAGTGCATTACACCACTATGTCTAGATTCGCTCAATTCTTTGACTCAAACCGCAACAGAAGACTACACATTAATATTTCTTCTGATTCAATACTTCTCCCAAAAACATTTAAGTTTTGTGCAATGTGAGTGTTTCATGAATAATGTGGTATCTAAATAGCAATGCAAGCAGTCACAGGGGACTGCAGAAAGAGCAATTAAGCTTCCAACTCAGTTTATGATCTTAAATCCTGCAGAATTTTTAAAAACCACTGACTTAGAAAGCAATTTAAGCCAGACAGAATATGCAGCACTTTGACACTGTGCTAATTGCATTTATGTAACACTGGACTAATAGATAGTCAGTGATAAAAGTTTAAAATCCCAACAAATAATGAATGTCACCTTAAACACTAAAGAAATGTACAACGTGGCAATAATTTGCATCATCGTGGATAGCTGAGGATGACTTAAAACGGAGAAAGAAACAAACTACTTCCACCCCCAATTAGACAGGAAGTCAAAATCAATTGTTTGGTTCCTTCAATATCCTCTTCAAATTGCCAAATGCTTCATGTTTATTTAAGAGAAACAAAGACAGCTGTCGGGATCCCTTTATCTTTCCCCGCCCCCTCCACACCCACCAGGAAAAGGCAGTTGACCGATTCACACCACCACATATTCATAATTAGGAGTCAAGTTGCTTTAAGATTAATCCTGCAGAAGACACCATTCAAGATGCATCAACTGGTGGAAGTCAGATTCCTTCAGAACTAGAACACCTCACGAAGGGGACTTTGAAGCTGAGAACTGAAATTCATCAACAAATATTCATCTCACAACTGCATATTTGAGAAGTCAAGCATTTAGTGGCTTAATTACGGGGCCACTTGTCAGATATTATTGTTGAGAATTAAGATTAGTATAACTTAAATATCCAAAAAAAGGTATACATTTTAAAGGTAATTGGCAAAAGAACCAGAGGTGACATGAGGACAAAAACATATACCTAGGCTGGAATTTTACACTACCCCAGCGAGCTGGATGATTGGGGGGGTGGGGGGTGGGTGGCTTAAAAGAGAGCGGAAGGCTCCGGGAGGCCTTACTGTCCGCTCCTGCCTCCGCCCCACTTCACGTGGGCTGTGGGGGGGGGGGGGGGGGGCGGGTGAGAAACGGGCCGCCTGCCCCAGGCCAATCGAGGCCCTTAAGTGGCCACTTAATGGCTTACGCCTGCCTCCAGGGGTATTTTACCCGTGGCAAGCGGGCGTCCAGTAGACATGAAAGGCTGCCCAGTGAGACCTGGCGGCCTTCCAGCGCACTGGGGTGGGGTCTGACAATCAGACACAGGGTGCCCAATTGAGGGCCCCCACCCCTTCCCCAACCATCCCCAGGACCCAAGAGGCACCCCCCCCTCACCCCAAACGACCACCCTTGCCTCATCAGGCCACGGCCAATTTGCCCGGCGAGGCAAACCAAACTTACCTCGGTCCTGGCTCCATGTCCTCAGCTGGGCTGCAGTCCCAGCAGTGGCCACCGATCCCGGTGGCACTGATGGGACTAAAAGCTGCCGGGCTGATGATTGGCCGGCAGCTCAATGAGGCGGGACTTCCTCCCTCAAGCGGGTGGAAGTCCCACCTCTGAACAGTTAAAGCCCGGGGACCCGCAAAATGCTGGTCGGATCTCCAGACTGGGCGGATGCGAGTTCGCCACCAACTTTTACGTCGGTGACCAGCTCCTGTCCGCCCATCGTAAAATCCAGCCCATAGTTGTTATAATCTGGAATACACTGCCTGAAAGGGTGGTAAAAGCAGATTAATAACTTTCAAAAGGGAATCGGATAAATACTTGAAAAAGAAAAATTTTCAGGGCCATTGGGAAAGGGGAGAGCGGGACTAATTGGATAGCTCTTTCCAACAGGTGCAGGTACAACGGACTGATTGGCCTTCGTCTGTGCCACATCATTGTATGATTTTAGCTATATTCTCAGAACACAAGAAAAACTCATTTTGCAGCAAAACCTCATTTCCTTTCAATTGCGAAAGACAAGTGTAACATGCATGCACATTTCAGAGATTTAAACTGTGTAACAGAAATTTACTACAAATGCAAATGCTAAAAGTTGCTGAAACAGGAGCTTCTGACCTCAAGACTAACTCCTGTTTACACAACATTACAGAGTTTGTCATAGACATTCACATTCTTTTGCCTTCTGGCGGAAAGGTTGCTCCAGAATGTTATAGTTAAACATTGCCGATTTCATCAAGAGATCACCAATTCAGAGGTCTACACAAAAAGATACATTTAAACGAAACAGTAATGGACTTTGATGTTTTGTATAACCATCACAATATAGCTTCAACTGAATTAATGTCAGCTAACACACTGGACTGCTATACTCTTGTTTTTCACTTTCCATTATAGCATTTATGTCAAGACACTATTCAAAACTCCCTTGGTGGCTTAATAGATAAACATACTGCATAATATGAAATTAAGCCACAGAATGTAGAAAGCCCTAGATTAACTGATGAACTGTACCTCAACTCCTGAGCCTCCACTCCTCTGACCTCTTATTTTCACTCAATACTTAAATTTCCCCACCCATGCACTTCACTACACTCTTCATCTCACCATCACTTGCTTCCTTTTTGCCTGATCACCTGGACAATCTTTGTTCACTTAATCATATCCCTTACCACGCAACCCCACCCCCCCCCAAACTTTCCCTAAGCTCCTTACCTTCATCATAAACTCACAGAAGAAACTCCCTGCCCCTAATACCCTCAAATTCACAACCTTCCAACTCCCTCTCCTCTTTCTTTCCATGACACCTCTGCGGTAAACCTCAAAAGTAATCCCTTGCAGGCTTTGACACTGTCAATTCCATCTCCTCCACTGTCCAGGTCCTCGGGACTACTCTTGTCCGGTTCCATGTCTACCTATTCAAATACAGATATTTTATCTCCAACAGTCTCTTCTCTTCCTATCCTACAATGTCACTTCTCATGTCCCTTGTGGACCTATTTTTGGTCCCCTCCTCTTTCTCACCTACATGCTGTCAAAAGAAAATACTTCAGACTTCAAATGGTATCTTCCTAGAACATCTTCACTTTAATCAGCTCTCCCACAATTTTCTAGTCACTCCCTCTTGCAGTTAGATGAGAAAAAATTTGCAGGTCTAAGGGGAAAAGGCGGGTGAGTGGGATTAGCCGAGTTGTTTTTTTGTATTCTTACATGGGATGTGGGCATTGCTGACAAGGCCAGCATTTGTTGCCCATCCCTAATTGCCCTTGACAAGAGAGTGCATTGCTGGGCCATTTCAGAGGGCAATTAATAGTCAAGCACATTACTGTAGGTCAGGAGTTACATGTCGGCCAGACCAGGTAAGGATGGCAGATATCCTTCCCTAAAGGACACGAGTGAACCAGATGGGTTTTTATGGCAATCTATAATAGTTTCGTGGTACCATTACTGAGACTAGCTTTCAATTCCAGATATTTATTAGCTGAATTTAAATGCCGTCAGCTGCCGTGGTGGGATTTGAACCCGTGTCTCCAGGGCATAGCCTGAGCCTCTGGGTTACTAGTTCAGTGACGTTACCTATACACCACAGTCTTTCTTGCAGAGAGCTGGCACGGACATGACGGACCGAATGGCCTCCTTCTATGCTGTAACCATTGTGTGATTCTATGATAGGTAGTAGTGGCAGTAGACTACTGCAGGATGATTAATTTAAGAAAAAGCAGTCCTTTTTTTTTAAAAACCAAAAGCGAAAAAAATGACAGCCAACAGTACTCTGACACTGAAAGCAAGGCAAGGGAGTAGCAATATAAGGCGCCAAGAAATTGTTAAGATGCTGCTGCAAAAGAGAAAGACAAAATGAAAGTGAAGTGGTGGCTTTGATAGCAAGAGGTCAAAAAATGCCAACTTCTCTTATGAGTAGCTGACATAAAACATGCAGACAGAAATTATTCAATAGGAATAAGCATGCAACAGAGATTTTCCTACTCTGTATCTACATGGATGCACAGGAACAGAACTCCTCAGAAGAGCAGTCCATACAAATATCCTTTCTTGAGACTGGAGACCATTGTAATAAGTAGCCTCGAGACCTACATAAGAATAAACACAGCCTTGCTTGTATTTTTTTTTTAATACAGAAATTGACACTAAGTTGCAAAATGTATTCTTAATGAGCTCAGTAACTGAGTTACTGATTTGAACTATATTGAACAGACATTAGTGACAAACTGAAAACAATGGTATGCACAGTTTTGCAATAACTCTGCACTGTTACTTCCTCACAACACCCGAGTGGTCCTTTTAACAGTAGTGAGTGGTTCTGCAACTACTGAAATGCAAGTATTTATTACCCAATAATTGGAGTTCAATTATCTTAATGGTGATGCAGCGGTCTAAAGTGTGGTTATTGGTATCCCATCTAGAAAGAAAGGTTTGCATTTATATAGCGCCTTTCACAACCCCAGGATGTCCCATAGCACTTTACAGCCAACGAAGTACTTTTGAAGTGTAGCCACTGTTGTAATGTAGGAAACGTAGCAACCAATTTGCACACAGCAAGCTTCCACAAACAGCAAATGTGATAATGGCAAAATAAGGGTTTTTTTTTGTGATATTTGAGATAAATATTGGGCAGGACACCAAGGATAACACACCTATTCTTTTTCAAAATACTGCCATGGGATCTTTTACGTCCACATGAGAAGGCATCTGAAAGATGGCACCTTTCCCATGGAGTGTCACCCTTGATTTTTGTACTCAATTTCTGGAGTCGGACTTGAACCCGCAACCTTCTGACCCAGAGGTGAGTAAGCGAGCAACTGAGCCACAGCAGACACACAATCAAGCATAATCTAATCAGGTATTATCTGGTATGTACAGAATTTTGAAATGGCACAAACTTGGAACAATTTTTCATGAGAAAAGAATATTTAGAAGCAATCTTTGGTAGACAATTTTGGCAAGGAAGAATATATTGTGAATACAAATCAGACACCATTGGCTTTATGCAAAGCATATCAAAGCTTTTTGTACAACTTACTAACAATTATTGCTTCCAATTTGCGTGTTTAAATCTGTACAAGTTTTTAAAAATTAATTTTTGCCAATTTCAGGCACATTTATCACTACTCTGGATGTACATAAAGACTGCAGACTGACACTGCAATGGCATGAAATATATGATTAGAATCATGCTTCTTGAAACTTTATTGAAATAATCGGCCTGTTGCACCTTGTAATATTAAACATTTTGCAATGGTCTCATTTATAAGTGTACTCCAGGGTTAGAGTTTTAGACTTTTACACGAGGTTGGATGTGCAATCAAATTAGTGTTTTTTGGCTTTCCACAAGAGTTGTCTGCGCCACGCCTGATAATTAAAACTTCTGTCCCAAATGGTCCCCCTCCTTTGATTGCACTCGTTTTCTTGTCAATTACGTCAATTCTGTTTCTGATTTGCTGCTCTATTGCAGATTAAAAATCAGTCGATGATTCTACTTTTCCCACCAGGGACTGCTGTCCAGATGTCAACAGATGACACAGCAGTTTAGTCATATTGTTTTCATGCTTGTGGATCACAGCTGTCCTATTTATTGTCTCTTACGTAATCTACAAAAGACAACCAAATATTATTGAAGGTATTTTAAATGGATCATTATCCCTTAAATTTTTACTTTTCTCCTCAATTGTGGTCTCCCTGGGGCATATAAATAACTAGCTCCCGCATCACCACGAATGTTGCTGCAGATGGCTGTGAGAAACCCCTCAGGAGTGACCTGCAAATTTTTCCTTCCTCTTGGGAGTTAAGTGATCTTTGCAAAAAAAAACCCTCCCTGAAAACAGCTGAGATCAAAACACATTAGACCATCGTCATGCTGAAGAAGTGGTGGATTGAATTCGTATTGCAACACGCCATACTGCAGCACTCTGATGTTCCAATGTGCTGCTCCACCTAGCAAATCCACAAACGGTACTGATATTAGCTAACTGAAGATCTGTGTCTAGTGCACGCAGCTGGAGAAGTGTGTTGATACTTGCTAAAACTTAGGTTGGCTAAAATCCAATTTGGCGTCTCTTTCGAATGACGAGAGTTGATCTGAAGTTATTGAGTATGTAGGTCTACTTTTGCCTCTCATGAGGTCCATGTGATTTTTAAAAAATGTTTTTGCTCAGGTCGCACACAACATTTATTGTTTACGAGCTGTCACTAAAATAATTCTTCGTCTTAAGGTTTGCAGATCTGTTCATGTGGGATCAGGGTATAACTGTTCTGTTTATTTAAAGTAAATGCTCTCCAGTCACTATCTGTCAATATGATGCCTCACTGTGTAAGTTTATATTTACTTTTAAACAGAAGCACCCTACTTTTTCCCTGGGAGCCGAGTTCAGTCTCAAAATATTTAAATTACTAAAATAGAATGAATTTAACGTTATAAGCTATAGTTTGCAATTCACACTCCAATCTTCTTTGGCCTCCTTATCTCGAGAGACAATGGATAAGCACCTGGAGGTGGACAGTGGTTTGTGAAGCAGCGCCTGGAGTGGCTATAAAGGCCAATTCTAGAGTGACAGGCTCTTCCACAGGTGCTGCAGAGAAATTTGTTTGTCGGGGCTGTTACACAGTTGGCTCTCCCCTTGCGCCTGTCTTTTTTCCTGCCAACTACTAAGTCTTTTCGACTCGCCACACTTTAGCCCTGTCTTTATGGCTGCCCGCCAGCTCTGGCGAACGCTGGCAACTGACTCCCACGACTTGTGATCAATGTCACAGGATTTCATGTCGCGTGTGCAGACGTCTTTAAAGCGGAGACATGGACGGCTGGTGGGTCTGATACCAGTGGCGAGCTCGCTGTACAATGTGTCTTTGGGGATCCTGCCATCTTCCATGCAGCTCATATGGCCAAGCCATCTCAAGCGCCGCTGACTCAGTAGTGTGTATAAGCTGGGGCTGTTGGCTGCCTCGAGGACTTCTGTGTTGGAGATAAGGTCCTGCCACCTGATGCCAAGGATTCTCCGGAGGCAGCGAAGATGGAATGAATTGAGACGTCGCGCTTGGCTGACATACGTTGTCCAGACCTCACTGCCATAGAGCAAGGTACTGAGGACACAGGCCTGATACACTCGGACTTTTGTGTTCTGTGTCAGTGCGCCATTTTCCCACACTCTCTTGGCCAGTCTGGACATAGCAGTGGAAGCCTTTCCCATGCGCTTGTTGATTTCTGCATCTAGAGACAGGTTACTGGTGATAGTTGAGCCTAGGTAGGTGAACTCTTGAACCACTTCCAGAGCGTGGTCGCCAATATTGATGGATGGAGCATTTCTGACGTCCTGCCCCATGATGTTCATTTTCTTGAGGCTGATGGTTAGGCCAAATTCATTGCAGGCAGCCGCAAACCTGTCGATGAGACTCTGCAGGCACTCTTCAGTGTGAGATGTTAAAGCAGCATCGTCAGCAAAGAGGAGTTCCCTGATGAGGACTTTCCGTACTTTGGACTTCGCTCATTAGACGGGCAAGGTTGATCAACTTGCCCCGATCTTGTGTGGATGAAAATTCCTTCTTCAGAGGACTTGAATGCATGTGAAAGCAGCAGGGAGAAGAAAATCCCAAAAAGTGTGGGTGCGAGAACACAGCCCTGTTTCACGCCACTCAGGATAGGAAAAGGCTCTGATGAGGAGCCACCATGTTGAATTGTGCCTTTCATATTGTCATGGAATGAGGTGATGATACTTAGTAGCTTTGGTGGGCATCCAATCTTTTCTAGTAGTCTGAAGAGACCACGTCTGCTGACGAGGTCAAAGGCTTTGGTGAGATCAATGAAAGCAATGTCTCCTGACATAACTAATGGTCACACCAGCTACTGTATGATACTGATAAAACTCCAATAACTTCGTGAATGCATTACACATTGACCAATCAGTGCATGAACCCTATTCAACTTCCAGAGCCAGACGTCACCAATCCTGAGATCACTTGACGTGATCTGTTTAACTCCAAGTTAACAGAATGGTGGAATTGTGAGGCACTTCATGTTTTTTCTGTATCAAAGCAATCAGATCTCTATTGTACTTTCCGAAATGTGAAATTTGAATCTGTTTGAACTGCTTTGTAATGTATTTTTTGCAAATTTTTATGAATAAAGTATAATTTTGGGAAAAATGTTAACAGAACGATGGACAATAATCAATATTCTGATCTTTTTCCTCCTTTTCTATGGTGAAGTGACCAGATCCCATCTTCCACAAAGTCCACATCTGCATCTTGCTGTGTGGTAAACGCTTAATAAAGAACTGCAACAAAGCACCAATTCAGTGCCTGAAAATCCTCCTTGGCTCATGATACAAGATTAGTTACACCTCAAATCTAGTATAGCGATAAGCTGCATTCAAGTTGCACCACTTTCCATTGGCATTTTGATGATTGGCATCAGCTTGACGTTTCATTTTTGAAACAAGGACACAAAAAACTTCCCAACATTCAGTTAAACAAATGCTAGAAAATCTAAATTATTTTGCTCATCTGCTCTTCTCCCCTGCCCAGCCAAAAAATAAGTTTGTATTATGCACTCCAAAAATTGACAAGTCTCTTAGGCAATCATAGCAGCAGCCTTGGCTCAGTGGTAGCAGTTCCACTTCAGAGTCAGAAAATCATGGTTTCAAGTCCCACCTCAGAGTCATGAGCACAACATAAGAACTAGGAGCAGGAGTAGGCAATTCAGCCCCTCGAGCCTGCTCTGCCATTCAATACAATCATGGCTGATCTCATCTCGGCCTCAACTCCACTTCCCTGCCCGTGCTCCATAACCCTTCAACCCATTACTAATTAAAAATCTGTCTATCTCCTCCTTAAATTTACTCAATGTCCCGGCATCCACCGCACTCTGGGGTAGTGAATTCCACAGACTCACGACCCTTTGAAAGAAGTAATTTCTCCTCACCTCTGTTTTAAATCTGCTCCCCCTTATCCTAAAACTATGACCTCTTGTTCTAGATTGCCCCACCAGAGGAAACATCCTCTCTACATCTACTTTGTCAATCCTCTTAATCATCTTATATACCACAATTAGATCTCCTCTCATTCTTCTAAACTCGAGAGAGTAAAGGCCTAAACTGCTCAATCTCTCTTCATAAGACAAATCCCTCATCTCTGGAATCAATCTAGTGAACCTCCCCTGAACTGCCTCCAATGCAACTGCATCCCTCCTCAAATAAGGGGACCAAAACTGTATGCAATACTCCAGGTGCAGTCTCACTAATGCCTTGTTCAGTTGCAGCAACACTTCCCTACTTTTATACTCTAGACCTTCAGCAATAAATGCCAAAATTCCATTTGCCTTCCTTATTACCTGCTGCACCTGCATACTAGCTTTCTGCGATTTATGCACAAGGACACCCAGCTCCCTCTGCACCGAAGCACTCTGAAGTTTCTCTCCATTTAGATAATAATTTGCCTTTCTATTCTTCTGACCAAAATGGATAACCTCACACTTATCCACGTTAAACTCCATCTGCCTAATTTTGGCCCATTCACCTAACCTATCCATATCCATTTGTAAATTTCTGATTTCTTTATTGCAACTTACTATCCCACCTATTTTAGTGTCATCTGCAAATTTGGCTGTAGTACCTTCTATTCCTGCATCCAAGGCATTAATAGAGGTGGTAAAATAGTTGGGGCCCGAGGAGCGAACCTTGTGGCAACCCACTAGTTACATCTTGCCAACCAGAAAAGGACCATTTATCCCGACTCTCAGTTTTCTGTTGGTTAGCCATTCCTCTACCCTCCAAGCTGATAAATTGCCCCTAACCCCATGTGATCTTACCTTGTGTATTAACCTTTTGTGCGGCACCTTATCAAATGCTTTCTAGAAGTCTAGATATACCACATCTATAGGATCCCCATTATCCACTTTACTTGTAACATCTTCGAAGAGCTCTAGCAAATTAGTCAAACACGATTTACCCTTCATAAAACCATGCTGACTCTGATGGATTGCGTTTTGACTTTCTAAATGTTCTGTTATAATCTAGGCTGATACTCCAATATAGGACAGAGAGTGCAGCTGCTTGTAGGAGCTGACTACGCGCAAACTCGTTGCCGCATTTCCTACATTACAATGACTACATTACGAGGACTTAATTGGCGTAATCCTGAGGTTGTGAAAGGCATTATATAAATGCAAATCTCTTTCTTTTAGCACTGATCATTTGAGGCAATTTTCTCAGTACACCAAATATTAATCTTTTAATGTGTTTCAAAAACTTAAACTAAAATTAGATTTGACACAAAAATCTCCATAGATATCCTGATCAAGAAGGTAGTTTATAGTTTCTATAAACAAACATTGAAGAAAACAGAATGCATTAGATGCATGGCTAACCTATATTTTGATCCATTCGGCTATCATTTATGCCATTACATATTATGCAGCAAGAATCCTTAAAAATTCACTGCTGCTCTTCTCAATAATGCATTGGAAAATAACTCAATTAGAATGAGATCCCTCACTAAATCATTATCACAGATTTGGTTTGAAATCTATTTTATTTACTACAGCTACACAATCACTAGCAGTCTAACAGCAAAGGGAATTCTGTACAGGGGAAAAAACTAATGAAATTAAAGTATCTGAGGTTGTACGTGTAAAAAAAAAATGTACAATTTGTATGCTTTGTGTTTTTAAACAAAAGCATTTCAAAATAGAGGTCTGTATCCTTCCTGTCACTGTTAAAACGTACAGACCAAAGTTCACTTCAAGCCACATGACTATCACTCACAAATGAAGAGAGTCATCAATTGGCAGAGAGCAAAAAGTATGTCATTAGATCCTCAAGTCAAATGGACAATAATTTAACCATGAATAGAGGAGGAGTCCATCTTAAAGTTTACATCTCAGTGAAGGGAACTCCTGCAATGAACACCAACATACCCCAAGAACAACTTGGATTCACAAAGCCTTATGTCCTCAAGATGTGCTAAAGCACTTCAAGAATTACTTTGAAGTGCAGTCACCATTGTATAAGCAAACACAGCAGTGAACCTTGCACACATTATGGTCCCACAAGCTCCTCACAAGATCAATGAGCAGTTAATCTGTTTTCAGTTGTGCTGGTTCTAAAAGGAAACTCACTAGTTCGGGAGAAGCACTGGAACAAAGATATGGCCTTACCTTTAACATCTCACCTGAAAAGCAGCAACTCAAGACAATGCAGCCCTTTGTTTACACCATTATAAACACTCAGTAGGTTGAAAGATAACTAGAACGCTTGCTCAAAGTAGTGGCTTTAGATGGTAATTGATCAGGATTTCAGCACACTATATAATTAATAGATATATTGTTAACCCAGGCGGGAGGAGTGCACTGTTAATTCAGTTCCACTTCTCCAGGGGTCACAGCATATCAATCAATTTTCCCACCGACCGAAAAACAGCCAATTCCATACTCTATTTGACCCCCCCAGAATAAAGCACACCAACCAGGCTTCTTTAAACAGCCACAAAATTAACTATTTATTAATAAACTAAGTATTAACCAATAATTGTTTGGGCCCCTGCTCAGGCATAAGTGGATGCCGGTGGGAGGAGGTGCGGAGGGAAGGGGTGGGGGGGGGGGGGTTTGCAGGGGAAGGAGGTGCGACCCTACTGCTTTGTGGGCATCTCGGGAGAATCCAAGGCTAAGGGAGTAAACCCTAACAGAAAATCCGGAGCGGAACCCCGTAGGCGGTCATGTGTCACCTTTGGCATGTTTCCGGCAGTTCCTGCAGCCATACCGGTGCCAAACGTCGTGCTCTGCACTCCTTTGGACCCCACCATAAAGGCCGAGAGGGAGGTTTTGACGCTTGGGCAACTCACAACCCCCATACATTCACCCAGGCACACGCCATGGAGAGGTCACTCCATAGTCGCCTCACAGCGACCAAAACAACATGGAAGGCAGCAGTTACGGGTTATAAGTCCAGCTCAATTGGCGTAGAGATTGGGCACCACGGGTTGCCTTTGTCGGTGGGAGAGGTCATCGCACCTCACTGGACAGCTACCGCCCGCCTCAAACCAGGCAGCCCCCGGTCAATAAGGTTCTGTCCCGTCACAGTCCACCTGCTTCAATGGGTGCTTGGAGCTCAGGGTCATTGCCCGAAGAGCGGACTGCAACACCGCACCAAACAGCAAGATTAAAAAAAGGAAAGAAGGTACCAGCCCTTCGTTTTGCAAGCTGGAATGTCAGAACTATGTGTCCTGGCCTGTCGGAAGACCTTACACAAATCAACGATTCTCGGAAGACCGCCATCATTAACAACGAGCTCAGTAGACTCAGTAGACGCACTTCAGGAGACACGCCTCCTTGCGAGCGGATCTCTAAGAGTGCAAGACTACACCTTCTTCTGGCAGGGTAGGGATCCTGAAGAACCAAGACAGCATGGAGTGGGCTTCGCCATCAGAAACTCTTTGCTCAGCATGATAGAGCCACCTTCAAATGGCTCAGAACGCATACTGTCCATCCGACTGCTCACCGCCTCTGGTCCAGTACACCTACTCAGCATCTATGCTCCCCACCTGAAGATAAAGACCAGTTCTACGAGGAACTCCATAATATCATTAGTAGCATCCCCAATACCGAACATCTGTTCCTGCTGGGGGACTTTAATGCCAGGGTTGGGGACGACCATAACTCATGGCCCTCCTGCCTTGGGCGCTATGGCATTGGAAGGATGAATGAGAATGGACAGAGACTGCTTGAGTTGTGTACCTATCATAACCTCTGCATCACCAACTTGTTCTTTCACAATAAACCCTGTCACCAGGTTTCTTGGAAGCACCCAAGATCACATCGTTGGCACCAGCTGGACCTCATCGTCACAAGGCGAGCCTCCATAAACAGCGTTCAAAACACACACAGCTTCCACAGTGCAGACTGCGACACCGACCACTCCCTGGTGTGCAGCAAGGTTAGACTCAAACCAAAGAAGCTGCATCACTCCAAGCAGAAGGACCACCCGCGCATCAACACGAGCAGAATTTCTTATCCACAGCTGTCACAAAAATTTCTAAATTCACTTGAAAAAGCCCTTCAAAACACTCCAGCAGGGGATGCAGAGACCAAATGGGCCCACATCAGAGACGCCATCTATGAGTTAGCTATGACCACCCACGGCAAACGCGTGAAACGGAATGCAGACTGGTTTCAATCTCACTCTAAAGAGCTGGAACCTGTCATAGCCGCTAAGCGCATTGCACTGCTGAACTACAAGAAAGCCCCGAGCGAGTTAACATCCATAGCACTTAAAGCAGCCAGAAGCGCTGCACAAAGAACAACCAGGCACTGCGCAAATGACGACTGGCAACACCTATGCAGTCATATTCAGCTGGCCTCAGACACCGGAAACATCAGAGGAATGTATGATGGCATTAAGAGAGCTTTTGGGCCAACCATCAAGATCGCCCCCCTCAAATCTAAATCAGGGGACACAATCACTGACCAACGCAAGCAAATGGACCGCTGAGTGGAGCACTACCTAGAACTGTACTCCAGGGAGAATGTTGTCACTGAGACCGCCCTCAATGCAGCCCAGCCTCTGCCAGTCATGGATGAGCTGGACATACAGCCAACAAAATCGGAACTCAGTGATGCCATTGATTCTCTAGCCAGCAGAAAAGCCCCTGGGAAGGACGGCATTACCCCTGAAATAATTAAGAGTGCCAAGCCTGCTATACTGTCAGCACTCTACGAACTGCTTTGCCTGTGCTGGGACGAGGGAGCAGTACCACAGGATATGCGCGATGCCAATATCATCACCCTCTATAAAAACAAAGGTGACTGCGGTGACTGCAATAACTACCGTGGAATCTCCCTGCTCAGCAAAGTGGGGAAAGTCTTCGCTCGAGTCGCTTTAAACAGGCTCCAGAAGCTGGCCGAGTGTGTCTAACCCTGAGGCACAGTGTGGCTTTCGAGCAGAGAGATCCACCATTGACATGCTGTTCTCCCTTCGTCAGCTACAGGAGAAATGCCGCGAACAACAGATGCCCCTCTACGTTGCTTTCATTGATCTCACCAAAGCCTTTGACCGAGTCGGCAGACGTGGTCTCTTCAGGCTACTAGAAAAGATCGGATGTCCACCAAAGCTACTAAGTATCATCACCTCATTCCATGACAATATGAAAGGCACAATTCAGCATAGCGGCGCCTCATCAGACCCCTTTCCAATCCTGAGTGGCGTGAAACAGGGCTGTGTTCTCGCACCTACACTGTTTGGGATTTTCTTCTCACTGCTGCTCTCACATGTGTTCAAGTCTTCAGAAGAAGGAATTTTCCTCCATGCAAGATCAGGTGGCAGGTTGTTCAATCTTGCCCGTCTAAGAGCGAAGACCAAAGTATGGAAAGTCCTCCTCAGGGAACTTCTCTTTGCTGATGATGCTGCATTAACATCTCACACTGAAGAGTGTCTGCAGAATCTCATCGACAGGTTTGCGGCTGCCTGCAACGAATTTGGCCTAACCATCAGCCTCAAGAAAACGATCATGGGACAGGACGTCAGAAATGCTCCATCCATAAATATCGGCGACCACGCTCTGGAAGTGGTTCAAGAGTTCACCTACCTAGGCTCAACTATCACCAGTAACCTGTCTCTAGATGCAGAAATCAACAAGCACATGTGAAAGGCTTCCACTGCTATGTCCAGACTGGCCAAGAGAGTGTGGGAAAATGGCGCACTGACACGGAACACAAAAGTCTGCGAGTATCAAGCCTGTGTCCTCAGTACCTAGCTCTATGGCAGCGAGCCCTGGACAACGTATGTCAGCCAAGAGCGACGTCTCAATTCATTCCATCTTCGCTGCCTCCGGAGAATCCTTGGCATCAGGTGGCAGGACCGTATCTCCAACACAGAAGTCCTCGAGGCGGCCAACATCCCCAGCATATACACCCTACTGAGTCAGCGGCGCTTGAGATGGCTGGGCAATGTGAGCCGCATGGAAGATGGCAGGATCCCCAAGGACACATTGTACAGCGAGCTCGCCACTGGTATCAGACCCACCGGCCGTCCATGTCTCCACTTTAAAGACATCTGCAAATGCGACATGAAGTCCTGTGACATTGATCACAAGTCGTGGGAGTCAGTTGCCAGCGATCGCAAGAGCTGGCGGGCAGCCATAAAGGGGCTAAAGTGTGGCGAGTCGAAGAGATTTAGCAGTTGGCAGGAAAAAAGACAGAAGCGCAAGGGGAGAGCCAACTGCGAAACAGCCCTGACAACCAATTTTACCTGCAGCACCTGTGGAAGAGTCTGTCACTCTAGAATTGGCCTTTATAGCCACTCCAGGCTCTGCTCCACAAACCACTGACCACCTCCAGGCACTTACCCATTGTCTCCCGAGACAAGGAGGCCAAAGAAGAAGAACCAATAATGAGATAAATCTCTTTATGAAGCACTCCTTACTTCCCTAGCCCTCAATCTCACACAAATGAAAAAAAATGGTTAACTGGGCAAAAAGGATTTGTTGGTTTCCAGCTGTTTCTTAGGAATACAGGAATAATAAAATAAATCAGTTTGTCATGTTCTGGGAGGAAATTCTTCGGTTTGGTGAGGTGTCCCCGACTCGAATTGTCGGATGCCACTCAAAGTCTCTCCAGGCGAGGTTGACCAACAGTCTATGATGGGTTCAAGGCAATTCCACTGTAGCAGGCTTCACATAGTTCTTTCAGCAGGGGTGTAGCAACAGGTCTGCTTGGATCTTAAAGCAGCTGTCAAGCAAAAGTCTTCTTCAGATTTCAGGATTTCTGAAAACACAGGAGGCAACAGGAACCACACTCGATGCAGGGATTCTTCAGAGACAGGAGGGAATAGGAATCTGCTACCTACAGGGGCTTCTTCTCAAGAGATGCCAGCTTCCTTCACACAGAGAGGCAACACTGTTTTCTGTGGTCTCCAGGCAAGTCAAAGCCAAATTTCAAAATGCCTGCTCTTTGTCCAACTCACTTTTTTTTAAAAAAAGTGTCCAAATTGAAAGCAAAACCTTCCTGAGCCAGTCACATGACCAGACATAGCGTCTCCCCTATCATTTAAAGTGTTGCTCTGAGGTGGTCAAAACCCCTTGCAGGTTTCCTTGAAACTGCCTGCTTTCATGTTTTTGTATACAAAGTCAACATCCAAACACTTCAGCTACTTGCAGGCATCAATGTCCACTGAAAATTCCTTTTTCAAGTTTTTTTTAAAATACACAGAATTCTAAGATTTTTGTACAAATATAAAAGCTTTGTAACAATATCATAGCTTATTGCATTGATAGATGTTCCAGGACTCCCTCCTACAAGCTCGAACTAGTTCCTCGCAGAGACTGAAAATTAAACTCTAGAGGCAACAACCTTAATGTACTCTTATGTCAGCATCACCTGCTCTTCTCAATCCCTTAATAAAAAAGTCAAGTCTCGGTAAATCACTGGATTATTTCCCTCAACACAGTACAAGCACTTGTGCCACATTTGTTAACATAGCACAACAGTTGGCACACAGCATCACAAATAGAAACATTTCTTTATGATTACCTCAGTTCACACGCTGAATTATGAATCACAATAGATACCTCAATGTCAAAGTTGACATATCGACGTTCAGATATCTACTGCAATTATTGCGACACTGTTTAAAAGCTTCAGCATCAAATAGAGTCACACATCACTTTATAAAACAAAAATTAAGTTACAAAAGAGTTAACTGATAATATTTAGGCTTCATTAACTCAGTGTGCGAGCAAGTCCAAGAAAATTTCTGTTTCCCTGGGCTCACTGATTTTAAGTGTTTAGATTTTGGGAATAGCTTCATTATTATAGGAAAACATAAAACTAATTTGTCCTCCCCAATTCTGTCCATTCTTCAACTTTAAATTTTACTCTTCAAACTTAAAATAATTTATAAACCAGATTAAACATTTTTCTCTGTCTCTGTACTCCCTCTGTCCACTTTTTGAACTAAGACAAAAATATTAAATGCTATGATTGCATAAAAGCCGACATCAAAAGGCCATTTTCTATGCACCATCCCATGTAAAGCTGCCAATCAAATGTTAAAGGTATTAAGATTGATTTGCTCATGTCATAAATGTAAACAGATCAACGTGAGACACTTTGATGCATTAAATCAGGAGTAGACTACTAACAGGTATACTCATCCATAGCTTGCTGAGGGTTAATAATATTAGAATAGTTTAAAAAAAGTGAAAATTTATATGCTTATGAACCAAAAAGTTACTTTAAAAAATTAATAGATTTTCTACAGGAGATTGGCATTGAACCTTTGCCCAGACTGAAAAAGAAGCACTATTTAAATCTGAATTGCTGAGTCAACTGTACTCCAAAGATATTGTGCAGAATGTCCACTGATTATACCAGCAGTTTGTTGTACCTTATCCAGAAAAATCAACAGAATATATTTAACCAAGAACTGGTGTAACTAATGATGAGGACAGAGTTCAAAGTTAAGTTGAAGCAGAGATTTGAATCTGCACATTAGTATAGGAGTAAAAGTACACAAAAGGGTTCTCAAAAATTGTTTTATAATTCACTTAAAATCTTCAGAATATTATAGCACAGGAGTCTTAGATGCTGATTTTGAGCTTTGTAGCCAAAGTCAGTTGGTGCCAGAGCTTATTATAAGTCCAAGACTTCAGTGAAGGCTCAGCAGTGGGTCAAATCTCCTTGGTGAATTTCTTTACCACTGAAAACTTCAGCACGGACTACAAATCAACCACGGGAATTCTGGAGGAATGGAGAAAAATTTGGAAGTTTTTGGGGAGGTGGTTTGGAGAAACAAATAAAATAAAATACTGCCATCTTAAGCAAATGTGGTTAACTGGTGGTAAATTAACCAAAACAAAACCACAACTGAGAATAGGTTTCGGGGAGAAGAATAGAATGACTTGAATATTAAGCACATTTTGTAACCATTGGACGTATATGAATGAGGTCTGGGTGTCTTAATATCATAAGTGTGTAAGATTTTTTAACTTCATGTGATCTTTTGCTTCAGTAAATTTGCTGTATTACAGTAATGGGAAAATTGCTGTCATATTCTTAATGCAAAAAAGTCACTAGCCTGGGAACCCTAGCTGACTTCTCTCAGTCGGAGGATGAGGCCAATTGCACGCCCTCCCCATGACAGAGAGATGTTAGCTCTGTGTATTGAGTCCACGATATCCTCGTCTGCCTGGCTTCGTATCAACTATTCAGTACATTGGTTCACTCAAGACGACAGTCTCTAAGGTCTAATTTTTCCAAGAGAAAGCAACTTCCATGCAACTATTGTTAGGGGGCCAATTCCTCGACATATTTCTAATCTTTGAAATCATTATTCCACTCAATTGATATCACATTTAAACCTACTTGCGAAGGGTTAAATACGATGCCATTATAAATACATTACAAATGGAAAACAAGAGACACTTAAACAACAGCATGGGAAAACCCTTAAGTTGAAGCTTGGTAGCATTGAAGTGAAAGTTCACAGCATGATCCACATAGGAACTCACTATGTTGAACATAATCACATCTGCAGACAAATACAATGAAATCATCAGGGACGAAGCAAGGGATAAGACAGACCTGCTAGACCTACAGGGAGGGGGGGAGAGAGAAAGAGAGGAGGGGGGGGGGAGAGAAAGAGAGGAGGGGGGGGGGAGAGAAAGAGAGGAGGGGGGGGGAGAGAAAGAGAGGAGGGGGGGGAGAGAAAGAGAGGAGGGGGGGGGAGAGAAAGAGAGGAGGGGGGGGGAGAGAAAGAGAGGAGGGGGGGGGGAGAGAAAGAGAGGAGGGGGGGGGGAGAGAAAGAGAGGAGGGGGGGGGGAGAGAAAGAGAGGAGGGGGGGGGGAGAGAAAGAGAGGAGGGGGGGGAGAGAAAGAGAGGAGGGGGGGGGAGAGAAAGAGAGGGGGGGGGGAGAGAAAGAGAGGGGGGGGGGGAGAGAAAGAGAGGGGGGGGGGAGAGAAAGAGAGGGGGGGGGGGAGAGAAAGAGAGGAGGGGGGGGAGAGAAAGAGAGGAGGGGGGGAGAGAAAGAGAGGAGGGGGGGAGAGAAAGAGAGGAGGGGGGGGGGGAGAGAAAGAGAGGAGGGGGGGGGAGAGAAAGAGAGGAGGGGGGGGGAGAGAAAGAGAGGAGGGGGGGGAGAGAAAGAGAGGAGGGGGGGGGAGAGAAAGAGAGGAGGGGGGGGGAGAGAAAGAGAGGAGGGGGGGGGGAGAGAAAGAGAGGAGGGGGGGGGAGAGAAAGAGAGGAGGGGGGGAGAGAGAAAGAGAGGAGGGGGGGGAGAGAAAGAGAGGAGGGGGGGGGAGAGAAAGAGAGGAGGGGGGGGAGAGAAAGAGAGGAGGGGGGGGGAGAGAAAGAGAGGAGGGGGGGGGAGAGAAAGAGAGGAGGGGGGGGGAGAGAAAGAGAGGAGGGGGGGGAGAGAAAGAGGAGGGGGGGGAGAGAAAGAGGAGGGGGGGAGAGAAAGAGAGGAGGGGGGGGGGAGAGAAAGAGAGGAGGGGGGGGGAGAGAAAGAGAGGAGGGGGGGGGAGAGAAAGAGAGGAGGGGGGGGGGAGAGAAAGAGAGGAGGGGGGGGAGAGAAAGAGAGGAAGGGGGGGAGAGAAAGAGAGGAGGGGGGGAGAGAAAGAGAGGAGGGGGGGAGAGAAAGAGAGGAGGGGGGGAGAGAAAGAGAGGAGGGGGGGAGAGAAAGAGAGGAGGGGGGGGAGAGAAAGAGAGGAGGGGGGGGAGAGAAAGAGAGGAGGGGGGGGAGAGAAAGAGAGGAGGGGGGGGAGAGAAAGAGAGGAGGGGGGGGAGAGAAAGAGAGGAGGGGGGGGAGAGAAAGAGAGGAGGGGGGGGGAGAGAAAGAGAGGAGGGGGGGGGAGAGAAAGAGGAGGGGGGGGAGAGAAAGAGGAGGGGGGGAGAGAAAGAGAGGAGGGGGGGGGAGAGAAAGAGAGGAGGGGGGGGGAGAGAAAGAGAGGAGGGGGGGGGAGAGAAAGAGAGGAGGGGGGGGGGAGAGAAAGAGAGGAGGGGGGGGGAGAGAAAGAGAGGAAGGGGGGGAGAGAAAGAGAGGAGGGGGGGAGAGAAAGAGAGGAGGGGGGGAGAGAAAGAGAGGAGGGGGGGAGAGAAAGAGAGGAGGGGGGGAGAGAAAGAGAGGAGGGGGGGGAGAGAAAGAGAGGAGGGGGGGGAGAGAAAGAGAGGAGGGGGGGAGGAGGGGGGAGGGGGGAGGGGGGAGGGGGGAGGGGGGAGGGGGGGGAGGGGGGAGGGGGGAGGGGGGGAGGGGGGGAGGGGGGGAGGGGGGGAGGGGGGGAGGGGGGGAGGGGGGGAGGGGGGGAGGGGGGGGAGGGGGGGGAGGGGGGGGAGGGGGGGGAGGGGGGGGAGGGGGGGGGAGGGGGGGGGAGGGGGGGGAGGGGGGGGTGGGGGGGGAGGGGGGGGAGGGGGGGGGAGGGGGGGGGAGGGGGGGGGAGGGGGGGGGAGGGGGGGGGGAGGGGGGGGGAGGGGGGGGGGGGGGGGGGGGGGGGAGGGGGGGAGGGGGGGAGGGGGGGAGGGGGGGAGGGGGGGGGGGGGGGGGGGAGGGGGGGGGGGGGAGGGGGGGAGGGGGGGAGGGGGGGGGGGGGGGGGGAGGGGGGGGGGGAGGGGGGGGAGGGGGGGTGGGGGGGGAGGGGGGGAGGGGGGGGGAGGGGGGGGAGGGGGGGGGGGGAGGGGGGGGTGGGGGGGTGGGGGGGGTGGGGGGGGGGGGTGGGGGGTGGGGGGGGGAGGGGGGGGTGTGGGGGGGGGGGGAGGGGGGGTGGGGGGGTGGGGGGGGGGGGGAGGGGGGAGGGGGGGGGAGGGGGGGAGGGGGGGAGGGGGGGAGGGGGGGAGGGGGGAGACACAGAGTCAGAGACGGGGGGGGGAGGACCAAGAGTCAGAGACGGGGGGGGGGAGGACCAAGAGTCAGAGACGGGGGGTGGGGGGGAGGACACAGAGTCAGAGACGAGGGGGGAGGACACAGAGTCAGAGACGGGGGGGCCAGAGTCAGAGACGGGGGGGCACAGAGTCAGAGACGGGGGGGGCACAGAGTCAGAGACGGGGGGGGGGAGGACACAAGAGTCAGAGACGGGGGTGGGGAGGACACAAGAGTCAGAGACGGGGGGGGAGGACACAAGAGTCAGAGACGGGGGTGGGGGGGAGGACACAGAGTCAGAGACGGGGGTGGGGGGGGAGGACACAGAGTCAGAGACGGGGGGGGGGGAGGACACAGAGTCAGAGACGAGGGGGAGGACACAGAGTCAGAGACGGGGGGGGCACAGAGTCAGAGACGGGGGGGGCACAGAGTCAGAGACGGGGGGGGCACAGAGTCAGAGACGGGGGGGCACAGAGTCAGAGACGGGGGGGTAGAGGGGGGCACAGAGTCAGAGACGGGGGGGGCACAGAGTCAGAGACGGGGGGGGCACAGAGTCAGAGACGGGGGGGGCACAGAGTCAGAGACGGGGGGGGCACAGAGTCAGAGACGGGGGGGGCACAGAGTCAGAGACGGGGGGGCACAGAGTCAGAGACGGGGGGGGCACAGAGTCAGAGACGGGGGGGGCACAGAGTCAGAGACGGGGGGGGCACAGAGTCAGAGACGGGGGGGCACAGAGTCAGAGACGGGGGGGGCACAGAGTCAGAGACGGGGGGGGCACAGAGTCAGAGACGGGGGGGGCACAGAGTCAGAGACGGGGGGGGCACAGAGTCAGAGACGGGGGGGGCACAGAGTCAGAGACGGGGGGGGCACAGAGTCAGAGACGGGGGGGGCACAGAGTCAGAGACGGGGGGGGCACAGAGTCAGAGACGGGGGGGGCACAGAGTCAGAGACGGGGGGGGCACAGAGTCAGAGACGGGGGGGGCACAGAGTCAGAGACGGGGGGGGCACAGAGTCAGAGACGGGGGGGGCACAGAGTCAGAGACGGGGGGGGCACAGAGTCAGAGACGGGGGGGGCACAGAGTCAGAGACGGGGGGGGCACAGAGTCAGAGACGGGGGGGGCACAGAGTCAGAGACGGGGGGGCACAGAGTCAGAGACGGGGGGGGCACAGAGTCAGAGACGGGGGGGGCACAGAGTCAGAGACGGGGGGGGCACAGAGTCAGAGACGGGGGGGGCACAGAGTCAGAGACGGGGGGGGCACAGAGTCAGAGACGGGGGGGCACAGAGTCAGAGACGGGGGGGGCACAGAGTCAGAGACGGGGGGGGCACAGAGTCAGAGACGGGGGGGGCACAGAGTCAGAGACGGGGGGGGCACAGAGTCAGAGACGGGGGGGGGCACAGAGTCAGAGACGGGGGGGGCACAGAGTCAGAGACGGGGGGGGGCACAGAGTCAGAGACGGGGGGGGCACAGAGTCAGAGACGGGGGGGGCACAGAGTCAGAGACGGGGGGGGCACAGAGTCAGAGACGGGGGGGCACAGAGTCAGAGACGGGGGGGGCACAGAGTCAGAGACGGGGGGGGCACAGAGTCAGAGACGGGGGGGGCACAGAGTCAGAGACGGGGGGGGCACAGAGTCAGAGACGGGGGGCACAGAGTCAGAGACGGGA